>NW_027526214.1:60490950-60608450 GCF_048455015.1 Haemaphysalis longicornis | reverse complement strand
ACGAGCAAAACAAACCGTCTCCAATGACACGGAAGGCGCTGGGGTCATTACAAAATTCTTGTGCCATTGCTGCGCCAAATTTGTGGCCATACCAGGAACTACCCAAAGCGGATTCGGCAGCACGAAAGCAACGAATTGAACAAGAAGCCGCTGCCCTCTCCTCAGCTGAGTAGTGAAAAAAGCAAACATTTCAAGTGATTTTCAAAACATGCAGATAAATAAATCCAAAACAACTTATTTAACATTTTTTTCTTGAGTCATGGCACATCGAAGCAGTACCGGAAATTTGAATATATATAGTTTGCGCTTCCGGTTAATCTCAGGAAATGTAAGGCACCGTGGCAGGTAAAAAAAACCTTGCCTTTTCTCGCCTAAGCAAACGTATGCTTACCTCCATCTTTTAGTCAGTCTTTTTGCAGCTCATCAACATAAATCTAAACAAAGTTGTCCATCTGTCGGCTTTCACGCAAATGACTGATGATTAAGCAATAATGTAGCATCGCAAATCTGGAAGAAAGTTGAAATAAGGTGCCTCGTTAAAGTCATCATCATCATTACCACACTATCTATGCCCACTTCAGGGCAAAGATCTCTCTTATTATTCTCGAATTATCCCGGTACTGAGCTGACTTGAACCAATTTATCTCGGCAGACTTATTTATCCCCGCAGACAATTTATCTCTTCAAGCTCCACGCTTCTGCCCTCTAGGTGAGCACCGGTAAGGTGCAGTCGTCATACACTTCCTTGTTCAGGGACAATGGTAGGCTGCCATTCATTATCTGAGAATGCCTCCCAATTGCACTCCACCCTATTCTTATCCTTCACATTATTTTGCACGTCATCGTTGAGATCCGGGTTCACAACTTGTCCTAAGTAGATACATTAGCTTCCAACTTCCATTGCCTGCTATCAATCTGAAACCGTTGCGCTCTCTAGAGGTTACCGATCATTACTTTAGTTTTCCACATAATAATTTTCATACCCACGGTTCGACTCTGTTTGTACGGTGCGGAAAGGATGCTCTGCAATTGCTCCCCGAGTTAGTTAACAAGGCAGCATGATCAGTAAATCTGAAGTTACGGAGGTATTCTCCATTAACTCTTGCTGCAACCTACACCGAATGTCATGTTCTTAATAGTTCTTGTAAACATGCTCTGAATAGCAGCGGAGAGATTGTGTCTCCCTGTCTGACGAACTTCTTTATATCTATTTTACTGGTATCCTTATGAAGGATGATAGTACCTGTAGATCACTGTAAATATCGCCTAGTACTGTACTGTAAATATGTAAATATCCCCTAGTACTGTAAATATGCTCGTATACAGCCGTGTAGCGTAACGCCTGAATGACTGATGACGCTTCGACCGAGTTTAATGCTTTCTCATAGTGTATGAAGGCGGTATACAGGGGTTCAGTATACTGCGCGCAATTCACTGTCACCTGATTGATCATGTGAATATAGTCCAATCAAAACGCCTTTAGGAAACCCTGATTGTTCTTTAGGTTGACTGAAAACTATGGCGGCAGAAATTGCGTTAGCAATTTCCAACATAAGTTCTTTGTTGACGACTGACAGTAAGCTGATGGCCCTGTAATTTTTCAAATCCTTCATGTCACCTTTCTTGCAGATTAATACGACGTTCGCATTCCAAACCTCCAGTACACTAATTTTCATTAGGCGTGGTGTGTGCAGGTTTTCCAGCTTGACTAGTAAAATTTACCGGCCATACTTACAGAGGTCTACTGTTATCCGATCTTCAAAAGGCATTTTGCCACCTTTCATTTCCTTCAAAGCCGTCATTGCTTCTTCTACTTCTCTTCCATCATAATCCTGGATGTCCCGGCTACTGTACAGATCTGTATAGAACTCCTCTGGTACAAAGACTATTTTATTCCTTTTTGTGACGACATTGCCTTGCTTCTCTTTAAATTCATACATCTGATTTCTCTCCACGCATAGATGCCTCTTCAATGCTTTCCGGCCGATACCTCCTTTTCAGCATATTCGATGCTCTCCATACTATACCCCCGTATGTCAGCTGTCTCAAGCTTATTTATTAACTTCGAAAGCTTCGCTAGTTTTCTTCTGTCAGCTGGGATGGAGATGATTATGCTTTGCCCTTTCCTTATTATATTTATAGCCTCTTGGGGAAGTTTGCCACTACCCTGTCTAGCCAACATGCCCCCGCCTTGTACTGCACACACCGTGATGTGTGAAAGATTGTCGTTGGCTGCTTCCTCAGCTCTGCTTCCTCGGTAAGAGGTAAATATCGGTTCTGCCGCTCGAGCCTAAATTGTTCAATCTACGTCTTACTATTAGCTTATTGGTCGGCTTCTTTAGAACTAGCTTGTTACGGTCCTTCCTCAAATCTAGACTATTTAGACATCTTTCAATACTGTGGTCACTACATTTTACCCTTCCGAGCACTTCCACACCCTCCACGGTGCCAGGGTTATCGAATATTATCAAGTCTATTTCATTTTTTTGCTTCCTATTCGGGCTCGTCCACGCTCACTTCGGGCTGTCCCGATGCAGAAGAAGGTATCCGTGATGCGTAGAATATTCCTTTCTGCAAACGCAGCTAGTAGGTCCCACATGCTATTTCTACAGCCCAGATCATAGTTCCCAACTGGCTTGTCAGCAGCCTGAATTTTGTCTACTTTAGCATTGAAGTCTCGCATAACTATGGTAAACTGTGTTTTTACTTTTACATCTTCGCAGAAGCGTTAAACCAGCTGGAGGTCGTGGCTGGATGTAGCCGCGTAGCCCTGTACCAGCCTGAATTTGCACCTCCTATTAAGACTACATACAAGACCGGCTGCCCTTGCCTTTGTTGTATAGTATTCGTCCATGTTGTTAGCTATCCCTTCATGCACCAGAAATCCTACTACCAGTTCTCTTCTGTCCTCTGGACCACGGTAACATCGGTAATATAGGACGTGTCCAGTTTTCAGCACCGTGAAGGCTTCACCTGTCCTCCTAACCTCCGTAAGCCCTATGACATCCCATTTATTTCCCTCATATTCATCGAACACCTCGTGACTCACTTCCCTAGATAAAGTTCCCGCGCTAAACGCTGGGAGGTTAAGATTGCAGTGGTGGCCGGTTCGGCTCCAGGAATTCTTTGCAGCCCATGCTGTGGCAGAGGTCTGATGGCCACCGTGGTCTGTTTCTTCGCATCCACTGTTGACTGAGTGTTGTGGGTAATTGGTGTATTCATGGTTGGTTATTGACCATGGTGGTCATTACTACACCAGGAGAAGTACGGGTTAAACTATTCTGCGTAATGTATTGGGGAAACAAAATCTGCAGCTCAGAGCCAGATTGAACGGTTTTCGGTGTATTTTTATCGGTTTCTCTTTCTTCATATCACTAATACATGAACAGGCAAGACCTGGTATTCACACTTGGTAACGCTGTTCTTCAGGCTGAGTGATGAGAAAAGTTACATCGTGCTGGGGTATGGCCCAAGTTTTATGACTCATAATTATTTGAACCAAGAATGAAAAGAGCGAACATTTTGTAGACATTTCAAAATATTTCTAACCAGATTGTTCTACCTTCTGCGTTCCAAGAAGAGAGTGTTCCTCATCACAACGTAAGAAACAGCACCATTTAAAGGCCGCGGAATGACTACTAAGTTTCCTTTTTAATCTAAACCTGATGTTCATTCTGTAAAGGCACGTTATTCACACTGATGCATCTCTAAATTGAAGTATTGGTGTTTTAGGAGCAAGGCTAACTATGGGCAAAGAGCGACACGAAGAATCTATTTCCAGATTATGATTGAAAGCATATAATAAAACAGTTAAAAACCATAACTTTGAAAAGACCTAAACATAAAAAAATGGATGGTATGAAGGACCAGTTAATTAGGCATGATGTAAAATCAGCCACAAAATAATTCTCACTTATCTACTTCATGCCCTTTCAAAGGACCAAACTGCTACAATGTTAGCGTATGTGCAGCGCCCCCACGCGGCGCTGGTGGTTTTGTGTTCAGCCGTGCAAGCCTGGCACAGCGGCGAGTGGCCGGGTTGTGAAAATAAACTCAATTCGTTCTGGGAAAATGGCGCGGCATGTTGTCACGTCTCTCGTGGGTGTTGTGGCCTAATGTTGGTGGTAGTCACTTCCTACCGCTCGGCCATCAACTCTTGTACACATTTAACAACTGGTGATGAGGATGAAAGAAAGTTTAACGTGAGTCTTCGTTCCCGCACCGTTCTGCCATCCATTCACAATACCAAGTTTCGGCAACCTCGAGCCGTTTGAGGGGGGAGGAGACGACGGGCCCTATTACGTGGACTGGCTCCAAGCATTTTTCCTGGCCAATGATGTCGCCCGAGAGAAGCGTACTTGAGTATTCATCAGCTGCTGCGTGCAGAAAACGTATGCTTGGCTCCGAAATTTGGTCAAGCCAGCCGAGCCTAGTCAGAAGACGCTGGAGCAGATTCTTTTAGTTCTTAGAAGCCATTACTGTCCGAAGCCTTCTGCCGTCGTTTTCGTTTCAACTCGCACGTTCGCGCGGAAGGAGAATCCGTCAGCAAATTCATCGCGGCACAAAAACGCCTTTCTAAGCACTGCAACTTCGGTGCTGAACTCAAAAACATGCTCCGCGACCGCAACGTGTGTGGTAAAAAAAAGCGCGGACGTTCAAAAAAGACTGCTGGAAAAACCGGACCTCACCTTCCACAACGCCGTGCAGACCGCCCTGGCAATGGAAGCAGCAAAAAAGGCGCAGGCGAGACAGCCCAAGCTAACACAAGCAGCGCTTTGTCGACTCATCATGTCTCGTCAGGCTCGGGGGGCTTCAACAGCTACCGCTGCGGGGACAGACACCTTTCATCGCAATGCAAGCACATGAAGACAATTTGCAATTACTGCCACAAAGGAGGTCACTTGGCGAAGGTGTGCAATGCGAGATGAAAGTACAGGCAAGCCAGAAGCAGCAGCCCTTCCAAGGCACCATCGATCTTAGCATGAAATTCACCGTCGTCGAGCAACCCTCATCGTGTGAATACTCTCCGCGATGAGGGCGCCGCTACAGCTTCATCTTCCGAAGTTTTCCACATGTGGCAAGTTGACTACGCCACGACACCTCCTCCTTTCACCGTCATTGCTGATGTTTGCGGCAAGCCGCTCCGCATAGAAGTGGACACGGGGGCAAGTGTCTCCGTCTTGGCCAAGTCGCGTCTTCTTCAGCTTTTGCCTTCGGTTCTTGTACAGCCGTCACAAGTGCTTCTGCGGGGCTATTCCGGAGAACTCAACAAGGTTCAAGGCAAAGCGTGAAGTTTAATTGCAGCGTGAAGTTTAATTGCACGGAGGCCGACCAACCTACTTTTCTGACCGGGGACGGATCGCTCACTGTTTTAGGACGCAACTGCATGCGTGAGCTGCAATCGGCGTTTGCGACGTTGAAGTGTACACTCACGGACTTTCCGACGTTGAACACCTAGTCCAAGACTTGCCGAAGTGTTTGAAGAAGGCCTGGGTATGTTCAGGTTGCTAAAGCTTCTCTACGTGTTCCTTCAGATGCCCCGCCTTGGTTCTTCAAGCCATGCCCACTGCTGTATGCCTTGACAGATGGAGTCACTCAAGAAATACAAAGACTAAGAAGAGATTTCATTCTTGTTCCAGTTAAGACAGCAAAGTTAGCTTCACCTATTGTTCCTGTGACCAAAAGGGATTGAGGCATCATAATCTGTGGAGACTGGTGTCACCATAAACCCAGCGGCAACAGTACAACAGTACCCCATTCCAACGATCGGGGACCTGTTGTCCGTGCTTGGTGCAGGTGCTGAATTCACAAAATTGCATTTGCGAGATGCGTACCAACAAGTTGTCCTTGACGAGGCCTCTAGGGTGTACGTTACCATTTCGACGCATATGGGGTTGTTTCAGTACACCCGGTTGCCTTTAGAACTTCAGTACACCCGGTTGCCCGGTTGCCTTCTGCCACATGCAGAAATTTATTTCGACGACAGTCTTGTAACTGGCGCAAATAATGCTGAGTACCTTCGCAACCTCCGTGCTGTGTTTAGCAAGCTTCAGGAATCTGGCCTCAAGCTTAAACTAGAAAAATACCACTTCTTCGTGCCACAAGTTCAGTATCTCGGGCACATCATCAGCAAGGAAGGCTTTTCCCCGAACTTTGACAAGGTAGCCGCCATTCTGCATGCTCCTGTGCCTGAAGATATCAAGGAACTGCAGAGTTTCTTGGGACTTCTCAACTTCTACAGGCGCTTCTTACCCAATCTTTCGTCACTCCTTCGTCCACTGCACTTGCTTCTTTGTGAAGGAAAGAAGTGGGACTGGGGACGAGAACAACAAGATGCATTTACTGTGTGCAAGCACTTGGTGACACCTGCTCCAGTTTCTGTGCATTTCAACCCTGCCTCGCCTGTTTGCCTCAGCTGCGACGCATCGCCTTATGGTATAGGTGCAGTTCTGGCTCACAAAGATGCTGATGGCCGGGAACATCCCATTGCTTTTGCCTCGAGGAGCTTCTCAAAAGCAGAACAAAGCTGCAGTCATGTCGACAAGGAGGCACTGGCTTTAGTGTTTAGCGTGGATCGGTTCCACCAGTATTTGTGGGGCATCTCCTTTGAAGCACGCACTGACCACGGGCCACATCTTGGAGTGCTGGCTGCCAACAAGCCCGTTCCCGTGCAAGCTTCCCCTTGTGTGGTCAGGTGGGCTCTCAAGCTTTCTGCGTGCAAGTACAAACTTGTATACAAGCCTGGCAAAGAGCTCGGCCAAGCTGATGCTCTCAGTAGACTGCCTCTGCCAACTGACGCAGCTGCATTACCACAACCTGCTGACATCTTGCTGGAGGAGTCATACCCGCGACTCCTTTCACCTGGTGTTGTGGCCCAAGCCACAAGAAATGGTCCAGTTCTGGGTCATGTGGTTCTTGCTGTTCTAAAAGGAGAAAGCCTCTCAGTGGGACCAGAGTGGAACCTTTTCAATACCCGACGCTAAGTACTCAGTCTTCATGAGGGTTGTCTACTCTGTGGATCAATAGTGGTGATTCCAAAATCATTGCAGGCCCAAGTTTTTGGCGTTCTTCATGCCAGCCACCCGGTTATAGTGAAGAGCAAGATGATTCCCAGCAGCCATGTTTGGTGGCCTGCCAATGATAATGACATTGTCAACAGTGTGAAGAGCTGCGCCACGTGCCAGACTCAACATCGATCTGCACAGCCGGTTCAGCAGACGCCATGGCCTTTTCCAAAACGACCCTGCTCAAGACTTCACTTTGACTTTGGGGGACCATTCCTAGGTCACACGTTCTTGGTTATTGTGGATGCGTTCTCAAAGTGGATATAATTCTTTCCTGTGGCTTACACATCTGCAGAAGCTACCATTTCTGCCTTGAGAGTTGCATTCGCTCAGCATTGCCTGCCTGACGTCGTAGTTTCAGACAACGGTCCTGCCTTCACCAGTGCCCAGTACCTTGAGTTCTTAGCTCAAAATGGAACACGCCGCATGCTCGTACCGCCGTATCGTCCTTTCTCAAACGGTGCAGCTGAACGAGTTGTACAAACTGTAAAGAACAAACTCAAGAAGTCTGGCTCTGGAACTTCCAAATGCAGATCTCCAGGTTCCTGTTCCACTACAGGACCACATAACATGAAGTTACAACTGGCCACCGTGTGAGCTTTTGACGGGAAGAATGTTCAAGACTCCGTAGGATCTTCTGAGGCCAAGCCTGCAGGCATCTGTATTTCTAAAACAAATCAAGCAGAAGTTGTATGCCGACAGAGGGTCACGGCAGGCCCCATCACTGCAGGCAGGTGATGACGTGTATGCGGGAAACTTCCGCAGGGGCACAGCTTGGGTGCCTGCCAGTGTTCAGGACGTTCTGCCCAATTCACGTTCTGCGCCTTCATTTTCTAATACATTGTGTCAGCTGCGCATCGAGTGATGACTATCGTGTCCGCGGTGTCTGCAGCAACACCAGGACAGTCTGGATGAGGTAGAATAACGGATGTTTAGCCGGTATCCTGACATTGCTACCGTGCCCATATGTTGTGGGTGGTGTTGTGGAAAGTGTTTTTTTGGTGGGGTTATTTTCTTCCTTGCATTGAAATAAATCTGGAGCATGCATAAGACTCATCTGCACCCGCTGCACAGTTATCTTCGAAAATTGAAAAGCCATATGGCATAGAAAAAGCAGGCAATGGTGCTACCTTCTTTACATTATTTCATCTCCAACAAGACCTCGTATTGTCCTCAGGGTAGCTCGCGAGATAGCCCGTGTGTCGTAGTTTTACGAGGTGTCGAACAGCTACCGTTCAAGGATCCTGTCCACCACCTGTAAACTTGTCCCACGATTGGCTGGTGCTTTCTTTAGCTACAGCTACAAGAGGTGCCCCATTCAATGTCAGCTGCCTAAACTAGTTGAGGCATTTACCCTTTCCGATTGAGTCACTGCCCTATATAATCACCACATCAAAAACAACGCACACGTCTCGGACGGTACCATTACTCTTACTCACGGGATTCTTCAAGCAAATTCCTCTAGAAAACCGACAGATACGTGACAATATTTGTATTTCCAGAAAAGCCATGCCGTACACTGCAAGAGACACTATAATATAGCAAGAAAACTGTTGAAAAAAAATCAGCGACACCTGCCTATTTTAACTGAAAGTGTAAAGAACTTGAAACAGGCCTTTTAGAAATACTCAAAAGAGTATTTTACTGGTGCTACTCTGTGAGCTATACAACTGGATGAATCAGAACTTTTATTTTTAATTTCATTCTCACTTTTATTTTCAATATATTGAAATCCTTCAAGTTCACTCCAATATCGATTTTGCAGAATGACCTGGTTATATTTACTCCAACACCATTCTAAGCCTGTCATTCGTAGTAAAGAGTTTAGCATTTTTCTTCAATTTTACTGCTTGGAAAGTAGATTTCCTTAACCACCACATGTTTTCAGCCGATGCAGTGAGAATATGAGGCACATAACCCTCTCATCATCCTAATGCAACGCACTCTAAATTGGCCTGCAGTCGAACTTCGGTATAAGGTATGCCCACAAATGACCGGCATAAAGCCAGTCCCCCGAATGCCTTGAGATTATTAGTTTACTTTACCAAAGCAATAGTAAAAAAAATAAAGCGTAGTTTTATGCTGACGCAGCCAATATTCTATAGCTTGTCAAGTGCAGTTTTTCAGTACAACAATATATCGCAACCACTGGTCTAGATTTTCGAAAATGGTTCAGTACTCCCCGTTTTATTGCAATAATTCCTTCTTATTTGTCTTTGTGAAGAAATTTGACCGTTCAAGGTTATGCACTTCCACATCTTGAAGCATTGTTTGGCATCCACTCTTAAAATCTACCACAACAGCGAGAATCCGGACAGTTCTGATTTGCAAGTGTGGGTAGCTTTCACCTACCAATGAGTAAAATGTACGGAAAGTAACATGCTTACCTCTGGAATAAAATTACATACACTAATTAGCAACGGTATTTGAACTTTTCCCGCCACACTTATTATGTGGTCACCAAAACAACCGGTCCTAAGTCAAGTAAACTCTAGATCACCCAAAATATTTCCTTCCAGTCTGTACATACTTAGTAGCTGAATGCCGTCGTATAAACGAATACAGTTGTTTAACAGCCTCTTTTTGCTAGACAATGCAGTTTTCCTCTTAGGATTAAGGCTGCACTACCACTCTTCGTGTGAATGCTTAGAATTTCGTGCTTTCCGGGTTTGTCTGCTATCTTTGCTATATTTTGCTTTTTATTCTTTCCTACATAAGAAAATTTGTGCCGACAGATGTTCTTTTTTGTAAACTCCTATTGTTCACCTATTTTGCGCTTACCCTCCTAAGATAAACATTCTCACATCTGCATTTCCTAGCTTGGCTTTTTAGTACAGATCTGAATGTTTTCACATTGGTCTCGAAAGAGCTCGCACCCAACGCAGATATTCTGTATTGCGAAAAAGTACCCGCTCAGACCACGCTCAAGTCTATTTTCTTTTTCTGTACATGATTATTCTTTTTGATCCCTATTCTCTGGAGCTTCACCGGGTCATCAGCTGGGCTGCACGTGCAGCTCATGGCTATTTGTCACAACCTTGCATTTAGCTTTTGTTTTTTTCTGGCATCACGACAACTCCATTCTCAATTCACCGTTTAGTGCCTTCCTGTTTTTTCTCCCACCCCCTTTTTGCCCACACTCACAGCCTGGTTTTATACTTACACCCACAGTTTCAAAGCGTCTTTCTCTCTTTGCATCGTTTCCTAAAAATGCATATAATAACTGTGATGACAGCATGAGATGTAAACATTACTGGGAAAATAGCAAGTATTTTGACGCTACTTGAATAAATTTATGTTGCTGTTATTGCTACGTGTTCGACTATTTGCTCATGCTGTCTACATATTCTATTCCCTCTAAGAGTATGGCAACCTCGGTTACATGTTCTGAGAAGGAAAGAATTGATAACGGGAGTTATCTTCTTTTTCCACCTATTTGGTTTTCAGCTGTATGCCATCGAAAACTCCTAACTGCTGAGGGAAATGAGAAATTTTCTTTAAGTATTTGTATCTAATAAATAGCAGACGTTGCAAATTATAATCTTTAAAATAAACAAAACATCTTTTAAATAATTTATGTAGAATTTCTGCGCTCAGAAATTCTACTTCATTTTTCAATATCCTGAACCCTAATCATCAGAGATTGCAATTCCTTTAACACCGAAGGTGTTCAAGAAATCCTAATTTCTTTGTTCGCTGTTGAAAAAATCAACAAATTGCCCACCAGACGCAGGCTACGATCGTCCTGTGCCCCCGGCGCACGTTTATCAAGCAAAGCTTACCCACTTATGAACAGTGAGGCGATATCCAGGCAGGTAAAAAGTCAAGAAAATGCTGAGTGCTCGTGTATGACTGCGTTACGGCGACCACCGAACGCTCCCGGCATACGTTTGCAAGCGAAGCATACCCACTGGGTGAGATTGGCTAAGATTAGCGAAAAAATGCACTGCATTAGCTGTAATCATTGCAACATTTCCTCGGAATGAGAAAGGCTCCAGCGTTTGCCGTAATTGTAGCACTGCTTGCTCGGAACGAAGAAGACACGTCAGTGCGTGTGCCCCTCCAATGTAATTTCTAATGATTATCGCTTCCAAAAGTCTTAAGAAAGCTCAGAATTTTAAAAAGCATGATTGAGTGCAAGTCGTTGCGACATTAAATAGCTAGCAAATCTGAGGTAATCGTGGACCTAAATGTTCGTGACTGTCGTGAAGATTGCGTGCAGCTTCGGTACTTTCAAGTCCTGCAGCGTTAGTGTTAGCTCCGTTGCGTTTTTAAAGGATTTTTATTTCGATATGCATATTTGCAGAAATATGTGTATAATTAGATGTGTTTTTAGAGGAATAACTTCACTCTTACATCTTTTCATAGGTGTGGCCATCGGTGAGTGGGTAATTCTTCGTCCAAAAACGTATTATTTCATAATTTCTCTTTAATTATAAGCGGTAGTGTACGTTCAATGAATATATACTAGTATTGCAGTTTATACGCTGAAGTGCATTTACACCTTTTCGCGTCACAACAAACATAAATACATTGAAAACTATACCAGAGCTCGGCAGTTTCTTGAGCCCCATAGACGTGCTCTGCAGAAAAATTTGACTCAGAATCTCGACTCAGGCACGCATTTCCATAAATATACAAACGAACACCAAATTTTTGTACCAATTAGAGCTAAATACAAAAGTGCTTAGACTGCCCTAAAGACGAACTTTGTAACAGGAATTCTCGCTGGCGCCTCACAACGCGGGAATGTTTGTTTTGTTTTCCATAAACCCAATTTTTAAAACAAATTCGGTTAAGACGAACAGCCAAGCACCTACCTATTTGTTAGAACGAACAACTTTCAGGTAAACCACTGCTGCTACCGATTTTGGTTAGCGAAGAGGGCAGTCTTTTGCGGTGCGCGGCGGGGCACTCACGCGACCACAAGAAAAAAAAATGAAAGAAAACCACACGGTCAAGGGAATTCGGGCCACAGACGAAGGGAGGAGCTAGAAAAAAAAACAGACAGACCTACCACCTTGCCCACCTTTCATCTCGTGGAGGCAGCGGCAACGCAAAAAAATCAAACGAAGGCGAGGTTTGCCATCATACTGCTATTTGCGAGAGAACCGCAAAAGTACGAGGATAAAAAAGTAAATAAGCTATGATGGAGCGTTCCTAATGGCGAATGTATCAGGGCTTCAGACCGAGGTTTGGAGATCGCATCGGTTTCCCTCGCGAGTCCCACCATGTCAAAGTCAAGAAAGCGAGTAGTTGTCTTTGTGTCACTGCTGTTTTGTGGATGGAGGTAGCGAGTGTGCGCTGCCGTCGCCGCTTGGACTAGATAAAACAATAAGACCAAGCGTAACCTCGGGATGTTAGTCCTATATGAACTTGCCACTAATATATTTCTTTTTAATTTGCATATACTTTAGGTTTATTGCATTCACCGTCGGAATGAAAGATATTTGCATGCCCCTGCGCGTGGGGTGTTGCTGCTTCTTTTCTGTATGAGGCCTTCTGATAAGACCAAATTCTGATCAGACAAAGAAAACATCATCACCCCTACAAGTTCGTCTTAACAGACGTTCACCGTGTTAACATAATTACGTTTAGTTTAAATGCACTCTGACCTAACCACCGCATACTATTTCTTAAACCGAAGTGTATTACTGATGAGTGCTACTTTGTCGAATAAAGTGCAGTAAGGCGTTGAACGTAACCAATTTAAGAGTTCACTTGTGTTTCGCGGCCGTGTATAAACAAAGAGAGGTGGTCCTGGTGCAAAGCTGACTAACGAATATGCTACTCAAACCTCCTAAGTGGCGCTGGGCACTTTTGCGACTCAGTTTTCGCATTGCCTCAGAAAAGACAGGGGAGATCACGTGACAAGCAACTACCGGAAACAGGATATCTCCACGAGATATTACCACCTCTTTAAATGACGAAAAAATCCATGCCCAAATAATTACGCCAGCAGTGGCATGATAAAGATTATAATTACACTAGCACAATGCATGTTTTTTTTTTGGTTACTTGTGTTTTTACTAGCTCCTGGGTGCGGTCGGTGAACCTGTCTGTGCCGCTCGCGAAGCGTGCGTAAATGCTCTTTTCGAAGTTAGTACCCTGAAGCTTGACATAGTCGAAGTTGAGCTTTCATTTTTCTTTCGAGAACTAACGGGTTTAATCAATGGTTCTATTTACCTTATGTATTGTTTACAAGAACGAGACTACAACACTACGGGAGATAAATGCGGCATTTACCAGGCCGACTTTCGTCATCTCGGGTCACTTTCATGACTTTTTAATGGACACTTCTGTTTACTCTAAAATTTCTTCGGACAATAAATGCGCTTCCAAAAACAAGTATTCATACAAAACCCTCACTTCCTCCTCAAACGCTTGATATTTGGTGGGGATTGTTGGCCCACGCCGTTTATGGGCAATGGAAGCCGCCAAGCAAGCCCCGGTCGTACAAGCCTATCCCCGCCAAAACCTTTACCTGGATTTGCACTAGTGCAAAAGAAAGTGGTGTGACACAAGAGTATGCCGCTACGAACAAAACTGGCAGTTTAATTTGCTTACTTACAAGAGCCTTCCAACGTGAGCCTACTACTACTACTACTACTACTACTACTAATTTTAATGTTTGTATAAAAGGACCATACGTTGTTTATTGTTATTTTTCTCGGATATAAATAGCTCCTAAAACAATGACTAAAGGTTGGCGTGACTTGGTAGAAGAATAGCAGTTATGGCCCCACTAATAGTAGCAAAAAGATAGCCTCTCTATCTGTACAAAGATAGAGCTCTAAGTGGGCCTGTCCCTGTATAAGAAAACATGCCGGGCTATGCCTGGAGGCTTTTTGAAGTTAATATGCACAAGCAAGGGTCACCGTTTTATCACATCGTGTCTGAGTCCGTATTACAGCACAACGTACTGGGGCCATCCGCAGAACCTTCACAGCTTTTACTACAAGAGTCTTTTCTGATCAGGAGCCCCATCGGTCTATCCGACTACGTTCCAACAACACTAGTCGAGTGATTTTCATAGGTGTCCATTATACATACATTATCTACAGAATTTCTTAGTCTATGCTAGAAATTTGGAGGTCGTCTTCAAGGGAATAGATGCTATGGACCCGTCTACTGACGATACAAATGTGTTATCGTGGACTCCTTTTTGATCATCACCGCTTTACCTTTATGACATGCCTGTGGAGTTTACCAGTGGGTCCTTCGTTTCGAGGAAAGGTGTCTGCATTTTTTACGCATGGAACCCATGATGAGGCACTCCTGCTGGCTTGCCGTGAGAGGCAACCCAGGGTTGTGCTACACACCGTAGCTCCATGGAAATCTTTTACTACATTGCTTAGTTTTAAGACTTTTAGTGTGTGCGACACATGCCTGGGACGCGTCAGTGCAATGCAGTACGGATACCCGCGGGTCCAAACTTCAGGCCCCATCTCTTACAGGAAAACGTGCTTCGGAAAATCAGCTGCGGTGTGTGCCCTCCTGCTGCAATTAAGACCAAGCCGTGTTTGTTGTAGGTTAGCGCATCGTTCAAAAAACACTCTCTCCTTTTCACATCCGCCATCAATTTGAAATGGTTTTGGGGAGATACAAAGGAGTCAGTTTCGCGCTGGAAGCTATGCGGCTTTGTTTGCAGGGTTCCCACTGGCTTTTGTATGCACTTTAGAGAGGTTTTACTAAGGCAGTTGCGCCAAATCAACTAAAATAGATAAGGTAATAAAAGCGGAGAAAAAATGCCGTGATCCGTTTTTTGAACACTCCTAAAAGTTGATAAAGGTAACAGACTGTGCTGGAGTTAGAGTTGTGTTTTCTGCGCCTAACAAACTTACTGTCCTTTTCCAGCGAGTGAAACATGATGAGACGATGGTGGCCATATGCAAGAATTTACACCTGCAGATACCTAGACAGTGCTCTGTTGTATATGGAGCCCCAATTTAACCAGGAAAGATCTAAATTGTTGTGACCAGAGGTGTTTGAATGATGGACTACGTGAGCATTTAACCGCACTTCTAACAGACAGAAAGAGGCAGCTTGCTGCACATTATAGCGATCACGGGTTCGCAGTATTGTGTAGAAAGCAGGCTATTGAACTCTACCAAATGACACGCGGTGTTGAATAACCAATAAATGGAGGCGCGTGCGACAGAACTACTGCGCATGTAGCGTCCTACATTCTTATTGGTTTTTTTTTTAGTCAAGCGGCGGCATACAATAGAAGCTTCCCTTTAGCGCTGTGCAATGTCGTTTCTTGTGCCAGTTATTAGCGCTGTTTGAATTCAGTTGCTAATCACTAGCCCGCTAAATTCCCCATTCCTAACTCTTGTTCCTGAAACCAGCTGCGGCTGAGAACCACTGCGAGCGCTCTTAAGGGGTTGTTCTGCCCTGTGAATGAGCTGAACATTTACCTTCTGGCTATAGTTTTTTTATCTTTATTTTTAAGTTTTGTCTATGTTTTGCACATATGCTGTCTGTGCGGAGGGCAAACCCTGACAGTTGCTGCTGGTATATTGTGCCGTCCGACCCTATTCAGATGTGTAGTCGTACGCAAACTTTTCCTTGGTGCTTGAACCACGGCACTTTATTTCCAACCTAAGATATTTATATATAAAGAAACGGCAGCGATTGCGAACTTCAACCGTCACAGACCAATGGAGAAAGAATAAACTGCTGTATTCGGGCATGTGATGTGAAAACATTTTTCTTTATCGAAGGTTTTTGTAAGATTGCAGCAGAAGTTATTATTTTCACAGCCTTAACTATTCCACCCTTTAGGCCTTACCGACAGGTGCCCTTAAATTATGTTTGGTGGATCTGATTCAGATGTCCCGCTTTGTTTGCTCTTGTAGATGCCCTTGTATCAGTACCAGAGCATCTGATACAATGGCTCCGATACAAGAAACTACATGCTCTTGTATCGCCCATTTTTGAAGCGTTTATTTCACCACGTGAGCTATCGCCATGCATTCATACACACGACTTGATTGAGCTCTTCTGGGATTAAACGTGCCAATCTAGTGTCAATTATTGGACAAGCAGGGTAACGCGGCATACAAGCGATGGTAGAATTTTTACCAAGGGTAAATAGGGACGCAATACGGAATAAATAATTTTACGAGGGTTTCACTTGAAACCTAGTTATTTGTCAATTATGTCCAAAATGTTTGAATCAGACAAGCATGTATTAGGTTCTCCTTTTTCTTTTCCGGCTACAGCACAGACCAGGTACCGCAGCGACAATACGGGCAAACTCTCTTTCTCTAGGAACAACTATACTGTGAGCGGTGCAATTCGACTCCCACAAAAAACTTTGGCAACGCTTCACTCGGATCAGCAAGGCATAAAATACCCTTCTACGCACAATTTCTCGCAATTTGGTCCACAAAAGCGTAGGAAGGGATGTCTGATGGTATCATCAGGCATGGTCATGCTATTTACTGGCAGGACCACGTAATCACTAACCCAAACATGCGTTTTTATTATGTTGGGATTCTTTTAAACCAAATAAAAGCGAAGTCTGCCCTTTCAAACCACCCCTGCACGACTGTCAACTGTTGCACTACAAATCCCATAAATGTCGCTCCCGAGGGAGCAATTCGTCCATAAGGATTCGGAACACAGATATTTTTCGCCAAATGTCTTTCGAGCCACTCATACGCCCACACAGCAAACACCGACAAGACGGAGCCATTAGACAGCAGCCCTGACAATGTGAAAGTGACTGGTCCCAGGTACAAATACTTGAGGATAGAAATATAAAACTTTATTTTACATGATTTACGTGATTCAGAAAACCCGCGTAAAAGGCTGCAAAAGCCAGCTTGACAAGGGCGCATTAACCCTTTATTTGAATGATGTATAAAATTAAATCTGAAATTTTTCGCAATGAGAGAAAAAACACAAGAAATCGCTACACACATAGTGCTAAGCACGCTGGGAGAAAAAAGATACTTCCTGATTATTTTTAACTACAACGATGCTGCTCACAGCTTGCGAACATCGGTACAACAAAACACAAATTAACACTTCCACACACACAAAAAAAAACAAATGATGTCCCACAATGATCAACTTTCCACCCCCCTAGAAGAAGGTGAGAGTTACCAGTAACAAAATTGTAAAACAGCCACAAAAAGGGAAGTACTGCATTTTGAGCAGTTCTCGTAATACCATAAGATTGATGTTCTGAATCTTGATGTTACTGGAATCCAAAGTGTTCAATATGCAAAGTAGCCTGTTTTGTCACATTTGTGCATAATAGGAAACAGCGCAAAAACAAAACTAAGACACAAAAGACCACAGGACAAAGCGCTACATTCGTTAACCCCGTGCTACATGCTTTAAAATGACGTTTCTGTATGATTGCACATTTCATTTCTAAAAGTTTACTCATTTTTATAATTATACCTTTAGCGTGTTTTCTTTTTTATTTACGCTACTTGAACGTTGATAGCCATGCCATTTTGTGACTGACACAGCATTGTATGTGTTGCACACGTCGAATGCGTAATGATGTGTTTGTATATTTTCCACAGCTCGTAAAAAACGTTTTTGCTGAGTCAGCCATCCGTATACAGTCAGTTTAGTTGTTGACGCGGATGCCTCGGTGACAGAAGCTGTAATTTATAAATATACATTGCATAATCATGAGAGAATACTTGACGGTTCCGGGAAACTATGCCTACTAAATGTGATCACGTTTTTCGAATGAAATAGATTTGCGCATCGCACGACATTGTTTCGCAAAAACTGATGCCGAAAGTCTTAATTGTAACAATTATTTCAACACGATTCGATTTGAGTAAAATTTAGTTTTTAGAACTGTGTTTTTATTCAGCGTAAAACATCCTGCTTTTTATGCTGAGCGCTTTTTCTTAAGCTATTTTTATTTCTAGTGAGTAAAAGCACAAAAAAATACAGGACAGAGAGGGTGACTACACATCACGAGCGCGTATTTTCTAAAAGAAAAATAAATGGCTGGTTAATCGCTTTGCCAGTCTTGCTGGCTACACCCCACACACAGTGCAGGGTGTGAGTAGTAATGGTGGCGCAACACAAAACAGCTCCTCGTTAGCCGGCGCCTGTCGCGGCCACTCCTACCTTAAAAGCCAGCGCACAGGTCTAGCCATTTGTATAACTGCAATGGCTTATTTATTTGAACACTTTGGTCGTCTTCAGCTGTAACTACAAGATTTTCGGCTCTGTATAATCCAAACGCTAGTGAATATACTCGAAAAATCAGTGAATATAATCCAGGCGCCAACCAATATAATCCAGGACCCACGCAGTACAGAACGCATGACAGCGCTTTGTAATTTAGTTCCCAACCACCACAAATCCGAGCACAGTGTATTTTCATCCAAGTTAGAGGAACTAGGTTACGTGCCCACTTTAACCAGACGCCCTAAGAGCTGGGCAATTGAATAGTGACGTGGCTATTTAGCACTCTCGCCTAATTATTATACTGAATTTGATGATGGTGTGATGGGTATGAATTCTGGCATTTAAATTGCTCGCTTACGCAAAATTTTACGGGAAACTGACGGAACGCCTAACTGTCGATACTCTATGCTGGCCCGAACATGGGACTTACAGGTGGCACTGCTGGCGCCGTTCAAGCGCACCAGCGAAAGAAAATCGAAGAAATCGTCGCGACATGCCCTCGCGTGTAAGTGTAGAAAACGCGTGTTTCCGTGTTGTTAAATGGAGCAACCTCTCGTTACTGTGATGATGTTAGACATACGAAACTCCCATTTGTTTGTTAGAAATGAGGTCCGGGCGACACGCGTTCGGCTTAATTAATTGCCTAATAGAGGTATTTTTTCATTATTTCTTATTCATTGATTTCGTTAAACGTCAAAATGATGTAACCAGGGCTTGTGAAGTATACCACATTAATGGCCTCGATAAAGGGAATCGCGTGGGAGAATTAAAAATTGCTTCCTCCTTATGGACATAAGACAGTCACGTGAGTCATATATTCAGTTAAATGTCAGAGTAATGCCACAAAGGCTTATGAGGTATCAAATAAAAGGTATCCGTAAGTGGTATCACGTGGGACAAATAAAAAAATAGCTTCCCAGTTGCCCTCATGGGAATCACGTGAGCCCTAGCTTGGGTTAAAAGTCAAAGAGATGGCACTAGGGATTGTGAGGTATCAATTTAAAGGTCTCGATGTGGGGAATCCCATGCAAAAATTAAAAATTGCTACCTAGTTAAACTCATAAGATAGTCGCGTGATTACCTTTGGTCCCTCTCACCCCGATTAGTCTGAGTGGTTCTGGCTACCACCCCCAACGACAGGAAACTAATACCTTAACCAAAATACCCGACAAAGTGGAGGGGAGAACCGCCCCGATGGTAGCGTACGGTTATCGCTCCAGACGGATATTGCGAAGGTCAAGGATTCGGCTACCGCCATGTGGGCCTGTCTTTTTGTAATTTCTTTGAGCACAAAATTTGAGTCTATCTGAAGCTAACAAATAACTTGCCGCATTTACCCTTTTCTATGGTTGACCATTTCTTGCAAGAGATTTTCGTTACTGCATGATATTTTTATTGGTGCCCTCTCTATGCAAGCGACGATGTTGCAACCTCTTGCAAATGAAAACTAGTAGATCAGTTGATTCTTCCTTGAGTTTTCAAGATTGCTTACTTTACAAAGTAGCCATAGTAAGGCAAAGAACACTACCATTTCAAAAGCCTGGGATAAAAACATGCCGAGGGGTTCATCGAAAACTGCTGCTTTTCTTCAGGCTGAAGAAAATGTGCAAATAAATCTCAAATGGAGGTGAACATACACCAATAGCTTCAGTCGCCGCGCGTAGGCTATTCGCAACATTAAAACAGATGAGGCTACGTTCTTCTTAAAAAATATGAAGTGGTTTTTCCTGTACGTGACTTTATACGTATTTTTGAGCACAGAGTAATCTCGATCAAAAGTTGAGAAAATGAAACGAGAAATACGGATTACGCAAGCACCCATGTCGAATATACAGCTCCTGGTTTGCTGGGGTCAAATGTAAATGGAATACGTGAATTAAAGCCGTGGACATCCGCACTAAGAATGATTCGATAACCCTTTCGCTATAATGAAATTTCAAGACAAAGTAGAGGCCACTCCGATGCTGCTCCAACGATTCAGATTACAAAATCGAGATAAGGAACTTAGGAGTTAGAGGGAGGACTGCAGGAACGAGCTTCGCCGCGTTGGCTCTGCTTTCCCTGAAGGGATCGGGCCCCCGAGCCTCCCGGTGGTTGGTGGGGATGAGTGAGATTTCTGCAGTTTTCATGCCAAACATGATGTGCCTTTAACTGCAACAACGCTATGTACATCTGTCTACGTCTAACTACCTCTATGTAGAATGATAAAGGATGGATTTCTTTAGTTTTGCATGAATGCCGAGTTCAGCTGTGTTTGTGTAACGAATCCACGAATTTGACTTCTGAGTAAGTGGTAGCACGCGGCATTCTTTTCTGACACTATATAAAAAGGCGGTGCTCAAAACAACGAGACATGTTAGGTTCTTTCACCAAAAATATTCTTTAGTGAAACAGATTGCTGTTCAGGGAGACTTTCTATTCTTGACAGCATGGACATTCTTAATAAATATTGACAAAGGTGGGCGGTACTGAGGTGTAATTACGATTCTGTTTACTACAAAGCAATACATTTCTAAACCCTCCCCCCACTTTCCATTCCGATAAAGCCGATTTACTCGCCGCCGTATGGGGCGCCTACTCGCCAGCGTGACCACTCCTTGACAACTATTTTCCAATCGTTTTCACGGATGTCTTTTTGACACGTTGCGCAGTCGTTTGATTACGGCGGTTGATTGCGAAGTATAAACAGATGCGCGGATATCCGTAAGAAGGTCTTACATCCCTAACGTCCTGCACCTGTAGCCACCGCAATTCAGCTCAATATCTACCTCGTCCAGCAGCTGCAAAGCGTTTTCGGTTGAAGAGCGACTATCCCATTTGGAATGCCGGCGTGAGCCCATAACTCCTCTTCAATTGGGAAGGCGTTTGGAGCGACATTTTCACCGTTGTCTCTTGGGCTTAAGTATGCACCACAACGGTTTAGGAGTGGTAGAAGGGAGCGCGGAAGCACAACTATCAAGCCGCTACCGATGGAATGGCGGTTGGTGTCGTGTATGATGTAAACGCGTATGTCTCACGGCTCAATATGACGTGTCCGCGGTCCTTGTTAATCGAGTCGTACGGGTCTGGGTTTATGCGTTACACATACAGTTAGGATGCCTGCGAAGGGGAAGGGAAAGGAACAGACACATGACTGTAGGCGAGAAAATAGCTGAAAGGCTTCCAGTTTCCAAATCGTTATGGAACGGACGCATTTCGTTCGCTTTGAGGAAGTACACCGGGAATTCAAGAAGGGTCGGCCCGAAGGTAAGCCCGAATGGGCGCAAGACGAACGGAAAGCTGCTGCCACCGCCAGTGCCGCTTTAAGTGCAAGCTCGTCGAGTAGCGGAGAATCCATCCCGGATGAACACCAACTTGTCAGATTAGAACACTCCGGTGTAACCCAATATCACATATTCAGAATAAGCTCTTTTAGTAGGGTATTTTCCAGCTATTTTGTCACTTCTAAGCACGCGCACATGGCCGGTTGCCGGTATAGGCGTGCATATGCGGTATATGCGGTTTGTTGTGACGATTAGGGGAGGGGGGTAGGAAGGCGTGCATGAGCAGCTATTGGTTTCACGCCCGTAGTAATGAATTATATGTCCCTTCTGCAGCCAGGAAGTATAAACGCGGACGTCAAATGGTCTAACAAGACTTCCCTAGTGACCTTGGTGGCTGAGAGTATTGAGATGGTGTGTTGCGCTAACAGTAATATGTTCAAGACGCGGGAGCGACAGAGACAGATGCCTGTTTGTACACGAGAAGAAAGCTTGGGCACATCGAAGGTTCATTCAGATAATTAGCTAGACAGTGTGCTTCTTCAGAAATCACACACAAGCGTGGTTTCTTTCGGGCACTTCTTGGAGTGCGTCCACCTAAACGGGTTATTCTTGCGTGGTAGGAAATTGAATGGTTGGCAAAAACACAAAATTCGTTTCTGGAAATTACTTTTCCTTTCTGTACCATTCATGTTAATCTGGTGCCTTGGACACAAGCAATCCAGCGGTGACAAACTCGCCCCTCACATGTTCTTCTTGCCCAGGGCTGCCTGGATGAAGGTAAAACTGTCCCGTTAGTAAGCTTCGCAATTGGCCGGCAGGATGCGCGCCATTGAACGCTCTGAGGCGCACCGCAGTAGTGAGCGCCTGTGCTGCTGTTTGGTTTGCCCATGGGGCGTTGACAGCATGACATTCCGCTGCTCGCTTAGAAGGGATTTGACGCCAAGTTTGACCTTATCAAATACTTCCTCGATGAGAAAAAAAGGGCTCTAAGGGGGCAGTCGCCTGAGAGAATGCCTGGAGCTGGCGAGTGTCACCTGTTCAGCTCGGCTGTGGGCTGGGGCGTTGTCAAAGTCAAAGACAGCCTCGCGGTCTGGTACCGTATTTTGCACACGGGGCGATACTTCGGAGAGGAAGTCGTTGATCACGACCCAGTGCATTTTGTCCACCCTGTTCCAGAGGAGCACACCACGAGCCGATATGCACCCCATAATGTTCAGATTTGCCCTTTTACTTGCAGTCATAGTCTGAATTGCTGGGGCTCCCTTTCTAGCACGTCCAAAGTTGCGACAGCGCCGTACATTGTAATTAGTCTTCCTAGATAATACCGTATTAGTTGCTGCCCATCAGTTCGCAGCCACTGGGCATATTTTTTGCGGTCCTCCCTGACTTCTGTGCTGTTGCGGTGCATAGGTTGCGGCGTCACCATTTTGATGGTGTAGTTCTGTGCATCGAGAAGTCGGTCGATGCTGCTGGTGCTAATTCCCAGCCCAATCAAAGTGTCTTGGATGGATTCTTGAATTTGATTCAGTGTTTAGGTAGGGTTTTCATTAACAATGCTATTCAGCACCGGCACAACGCAACTTCCAAACTACCGGGTGGAGCCCCCTTTCTTGTTCAGCGTTTCTCTTCCGGTCGCCGCAACAGATCTGACAGTGTTGAAGTTATTTCCTATGGCCTGGGCAAACCGTTTTAAATTTCCACCTCACCTAGTGCATCTCCAATACGCGACCGGTCTACTTCGGAGACACTTGCTCTTTTGGCTGGTGGTGCGCCGACAGGTCGAAATTGGTGTTCACGTTTTTTTAGTCTGCCGGCGAACTTATAGTTGCAGAGCTCTGTTCCGTGATGACGTTTGTCCTCGAATTATGCAGCCAAGAACGCTCGACGATGCCCGGTCACACACAGCACAGGTGGGCAGGCGACCGAGAAAGGGCAACACCACACAGCGGGGGTACTTCTGCGCGTTACCAACCACGCAAAATTATTACCTTCTGCTTGCCTGTCTGCGCGCACAGTTGTAATAAAAACACAGTTCAAAAATTTTCTTTTTGAATTAATAAATTTTTTTCTTCAGGAGCAGCGATTTCTAGAATAAACGTCATGAATAAAACACATAAAAAAGGGTTTTTTACAACAAAAGATTTAAGAATTCGTGGGGCCAAATAAAGAAGCGTTTAATCGAGCAGAGGATCACTGAAGAGTCACCGCCTAAAATTTGAAATGCTCCGGCTAGTATATGATTCAAAATTGGCGCGTTTCGTTAAACCCCAAGGGTAATTATTTGGTCTGTTTGGTTTAGCAAAAAATCACCGCTTCGCATAATACTTTTTAATATTTCAAACAGACAACTTTTGAACTGGGCTTTCATTACAACTGTGCGCGCAGAGAGGCAAGCAACGGATCATAATTTTGCGTCCTTGTAACGCGCATAAGTACCCCCGCTGCGGTGTGTTGTGCTTGCTGGGTCGCCTGCCCGCCTGTGCTGTGTGTGACCGGTCATCGTCGAGCGTTCTTGGCTACATCATTTGAGGACCAAACGGCATTACGGAACAAAGCTCTGGAACTATGTGTACGCCGGACAGACTAAAAAAGCGGGGACCCCATTTAGGCCTGTTGACGGGCCACCAGCCAAACGAACAAGTGTCTCCGAAGTAGACCGTTCGCGCATTGTAGATGCCGCTAGGCGAGGTGGAGATCTAAAGAAGATAGCCGAGACCCTCGGATATAACCTCGATACTGCCACGTCGGTTGCGGCGACCGACAGAGAAACGCCGCAACCTATGGACCGCAACCGCACAGACGTGAAGGAGAACCTGAAAAAATATGCTAAGTGGCTGTGCACCGATAGGCAGCCAGTAAGGCGGAATTATCTGGATGAGACCAATAAAACATATGGTGCTGTCGCAACTTTGGACGCGCGAGAAAGGGAGCCCCAGCAGTTCTCACTACGACTGCAAGTAAAGGCGCAAATGTGAACATAAGGGCTTGCATGTCGGCTAGTGGTGTCCTCCACTGGGACACGGTGCACAAAGTGCAGTGGGTCGTGTTCAACGACTTCGTCTCCGAAGTATCGACCCGTATGCAGAATACGGAGCCTGACAGCGTGGCTTTGTGTTTGTCAACGCCCCAGCCCACAGTAGAGCTGAACAGGCAACACTCGCCAGCTCCAGGCATTCTCTGAAGCGACTGCCCCCTTAGAGCCCCTTCATTATTCCATTCGAGGAAGTATTTTCTAAGTTCAAACTGGGTGTCAAATCCCTCCTCAGCGAGCCGCGGGATGCCATGCTGTCAACGCCCCTTGGACAAACGAAACAGCAGCACAGGCGCTCACTGCTGCTCTGCTCCGCAGAGCGTTCAATGGCGCGCATCCTGCCGGCCGATTGCGAAGCTTACGATCGGGACAGTTTTACCTTCATCCGGGCAACCCTGCGAAAAGGGAAAATGGGAGGGGTGAGTTTGTCACCCCCGGATTGCGTGTGTCCAAGGCGCCAGATTAACATGAAGGGCGATTAAAGGAAAAGTAATTTCAAGAGCGAATTTTTTAATTTTGTCAACCGTCAGGTTCCTACCAAGAAAGAATGACCCGTTTAGCTGGACGCACACCAATGACTGCACGAAAAAAACCACGCTTGTTTGTGATTTCTGAGAAGCACAATGCCTAGCTAATTACCTTAATGAACCTTCGAAATACCCAAGCTTTATTCTCGTGTGCAAACATGCATCCGTGTCGCTCTCGTGTCATAAACATCATACTGTTAGAGCAACACGCCAACCCTATACTCTCAGCCACCAAAGTAACTAGGGAAGTCTCGTTGGGCAATTTGACGTTCTCGTTTATATCTCCTGGATGCGCAACGGGCGTATCATCCATTACTACGTGCATGAAATCAGTAGCTGAGCATGCACGGCCCCCTGCTCCTCCCCTATTCTCCACTACAAACCGCATATACCGAATATGCACGCCTATACCGGCAACCAGCCATGTGCGCGTGCTTAGAAGTGACAAAAGCGGTGGAAAATATTCTTCTGCAAGACCTTCATGTGAACATGTTTTATTAGATTACCCCAGAGTTTTTTAATCTGACAAGTTGCTGTTTATCCGGAATGGATTCTACGCTATTAGGTAATGTATCCGGGATGGATTCTCGAGGATGGATACTCGGAATCCGGGATGGATTCTCCACATAAAGCGGTAATGGCGGCGGCAGCAGCTTTCTGTTGTTCTTGCGCCCACTCGCGCTTCCCATCAGGCCGACCCTTCTTGAATTCCCGGTGTACTTCCTCCAAGAAAACGAAATGCGTCCATTTCATAACGATTTCAACACTGGAAGCATTTGAGCTATTTTCTCGCATACAGTCATGTCGCTATTCGTTTCTCTTCCCCTTCGCAGGCATCCTAACTGTATGTGTAATACATAGCCCCAGACCAGAAACACTCGATTTACAAGGAGAGCGGACACGTCCTATTGAGACGTGAGTCATACACGTTTACATCACCTACAAACCCCACCGGCATTTCATCGGTTCTGGCTTGATAGCTGTGCGTGCGCTCTCCCTTCTACCACTCACAAACCGTGAACACATAAACTATATCCCGTGATGGTCCATACCCAGGCGCAAGAGACACCGGCGAAATTGTCGCGCCGAATCCCTTCCCAACTGAAGAGGAGTTATGGGCTCACGCCGGCATTCCAACTGGGAAAGTCGCTCTTAAGCCGAAAACGTTTTGCAGCTGCTGGACGAGGTAGATTTTGAGCTGAAACTTCGGTGGCTACAGGTTCAGGCACGGCTGACGATGTCAGACCTGATTACGCATATTCGCGCATCTGTTTATTCTTCGCAATCAACCGCCGTTATCAAACGACTGCGCGACTGTCAAAAAGGCATCCGTGGAAACGATTTGAAAATAGTTGTCAAAGAGCGGTAAAGCTGGCGAGGAGGCGCCCTAGACGGCATCGAGTAAATCGACTTTACCGGAATGAAAAGTACAGGGGGGCGGGGTAATTACACCTCAGTACCGTCCACCTTTGTTAATATTTGTTAAGGATGTCCATGCTGTTAACAACGGAAATTTGCGCTAAACAGCAATCTGTTTGATTAAGGAATATTTTTGGTCCAAGCACCTAACATGCCTCTTTGTTTTGAGCCATGCCTGTTTATATAGTGTCAGAAAATATTGCCATGGGCTACTACTTTCCCAACGCCAGCCGCATGAATTCGTTATAGAAACACAGGTGAACTCGGCATTGATGCAAACAAAATAAATCCATTCTTTATCATTGTACATAGATGTAGTTAGACGTAGAAAGAGGTACATAGCGTTGTTGCAGTTAAAGGCACATCATGTTCGGCAAGAAAACTGCACAAATCTTACTCATCCCCACCAACTACTGGGAGGCTGTGTAAGGGGGAGGGTGAGGGCTGATCCCTTCAGGGAAAGCCGAGCCTACGCGGCGAAGCTCGTTCCTGCCGTTTCAATTCTGCCGTTTCAAAGTGCCATATTTCAATTCTGTTACCAAAATCATTGAAGAAGCCTCGAAGTTGCCTCTACTTTTTTTCTTGAAATTTTATTGTAGCGAAAAGCTTATCGAATAATTCTTAGTGTGGATGTCCACGGCTTTTATTCCCATATTCCATTTACATTTGACCCCAGCAAAACAGGAGCTGTATATTTGATATTGGTGCTTGCGTAATCCGTATTTCTCGTTTCCTTTTCTCAACTTTGGACCGTGACCACGCTGTGCTCAAAAATACTTATAAAGACACATACAGGAAAAACCATTTGATAGTTTTCGAGAATAACGTAGCCTCATCTGTTTTAATGTTGCGAATAGCATACGCGCGGCGAATGAAGCTATTCGTATGTGTTTACCTCCATTTTAGCCTTATTTGCACGTTTTCTTAAGCCTGAAGAAAAGCAGCAGTATTCGGTGAACCCCTTGGCATGTTTTTACCTCAGGTCTTTCAAATGGTAGTGTACTTTGTCTTACTGTTGCTACTTTGTAAAATAAGCAATATTGATAACTCAACGAAGAATAATCTGATGTAATAGTTTTCATTTGCAACAGGTTGAAACAGCGTCGCTCGCATACAGAGGGCACCAATAAAAATATCATGCAGTGAAGAAAATCTCTTGCAACAAATGGTCAACCATAGCAAATGGGAAACGTGGTACGTGAATTATTAGCTTCACATAGACTCAACTTTCGTGCTCAAAAAAAGTAGAAAAATACACGCCCGCCGCGTGGTACCCGAAGTCTTGACTTACACAATATGCGTCTGTTGCGATGACCGCTACGCTACTGTTGGGGCGGTTCTCCCCTGCACTCTGCCGGTAGTTTTATTAAGGTGTTAGTGTCCTGTGGTTGGCTATGGTACCCAGCGACACCCGGACTAATCGGGGTGAAAGGGACCACCCTTTTATTCTCCGGGCCTCGGCACAAACGTCTACGACAGGTGAAAAAGTTTATGTCCAGAGTTAAACCCTCTCAAGCTACCATGGTGTATATATAAATATATATATATACATATATATATATATATATATATATATATATATATATATATATATATATATATATATATATATATATATATATATATATATATATTGTCACGAAGACAAGGACGATGCAGTTGTGTTGAATGAGAAACACGTTTATTGGAGCGAACTTGTGCTCCCCCAACAACTCAAAGGAATACAGAGGCGGCGAAGCAGTGGTCAACAAAGTGACTTTCACAGGCGAGTGTCGTCGAATCGAATGCCCCGGCGTCCGCACTGCAGGCTTTTTATCTTTTGGCGCGCGTGGTTCTCGAAACGTCGATTCGCATCGAGAACATAGTAGATCCAAGAAGATTATTCTGGGCTGTTCACGTTAGATCGGAATGCTCTCCCTATCACAACAGATAACACATGCGGCACAGAAAGAAAGAATGGGACACGCGCTTCCCTTGGCGCAGAGATAACACAGACCCGAGCAGCCGGGCGGTAAAAGCAAAACACAAATAAACAAACCCCCCCTCTAAGAGTGCAATACCCCCCCCTAAAATACAATACCCCCCCCTCTAAGAGTGCATCGACCCGATGCTAACATAAGCGACAGTCCGAACAAATGAAAATAAAAGTTCGTCATCGTCCGTAGAAAGGTTTTAAGCGAAACACGTGGACGACTTCAGGCCGCGTGCGTCGTCGTGATGTGCCGGAGTCACCATCGGGGATCACTTCGTAGGTAAGTTGGCCAACACGTCGTAGAATCTGGTAGGGTCCGAAATACCGTCGCAGGAGCTTCTCACTGAGTCCGCGTCGTCGGATGGGAGTCCAAACCCACACACGATCCCCTGGTTGGTACTCGGCGTATCGGCGTCGGAGGTTGTAGCGGCCCGCATCCACCAGCTGCTGGTCCGTTATACGAACTCGAGCGAGCTGCGGGCCTCCTCCGCACGTTGAAGATATCCGTGGACGTCGGCGTTGAGGTCGTCGTCTTCTACGTGCGGAAGCATGGTGTCGAGCATCGTAGTCGGCCTTCTACCGTAGACAAGCTCGAACGGCGTCAGCTGTGTCGTCTCCTGGATAGCCGTGTTATACGCAAACATGACATACGGGAGCACTTCGTCCCAAGTCTTATGTTCAACGTCAACGTACATTGACAGCATATCTGCGATTGTCTTGTTCAGACGTTCTGTTAGTCCGTTCGTTTGGGGGTGGTACGCCGTCGTTCTTCGGTGATCCGTGTTGCTGTAGCGTAATACTCCTTGCATCAGCTCCGCAGTAAATTCCGTTCTGCGGTCTGTGATTAGGACTTCCGGGGCTCCATGTCGCAGCACAACTTGGCTTTTAAAGAACTTCGCCACTTCTTCTGCAGTCCCCCTCGGAAGAGCGGCGGTCTCTGCGTAGCGCGTCATGTAGTCTGTCGCTACGACAATCCACTTGTTCTGTGATCGTGACGTAGGCAACGGGCCTAAAAGGTCCATTCCAATCTGTTGAAATGGTCTCGATGGGACGGCGATCGGTTGCAGAAGTCCGGCGGGTGTTGTCGGCGGCGTTTTTGTCGCTCGCAGTCACGGCAGCTCCGGACGTGCCACGACGACCGGAAGACGGGTCGTCGTGGCACGCTTCCAAAATTTCGTCACGAAGGTCCGCGGGGATGACGAGAAGGTAATTCGCTCTTGTTCCGGGGCTGAAATTCTTCTTCACAAGGACGGAGTTTCTCAGGCTGAATGCTGGTAAGCTGCGTTTGAAGGTCCTAGGAACGGCAACGTTGCATCCCTCGAGGTACTCGATTATGACGCGTAAGTCGGGGTCGGCACGCTGCTGGGCGGCTAGGTCGCTCTCCGTCACGATCCCGAAGAACGCGCTGTCTTCATCAGAGTCTTGTGGTGGTGGTTTGACGGGGGCGCGGGACAGGCAGTCGGCGTCGGAGTGTTTCCTGCCGGATTTATAAACGACTGTAACGTCGAACTCCTGCAGGCGCAAGCTCCACCGCCCAAGACGGCCAGAGGGGTCCTTCAAATTGGCGAGCCAACACAGCGCATGGTGGTCTGTTACAACCTTGAATGGCCTTCCATACACGTATGGGCGAAATTTTTAAATCGCCCATATAATAGCCAGACACTCTTTCTCAAAGGCAGAATAGTTTTTTTCCTCCTTCGACAGACCACGGCTAGCATAGGCGATTACCCTTTCGCAGCCGCTTTGCTTTTGGACAAGGACGGCACCCAAGCCTATATCACTGGCGTCCGTATGCATTTCCGTTTCGGCATTTCCGTCGAAATGAGCGAGCACGGGCGGGCTTTGCAGGCGTTTTTGCAGCTCGCCGAATGCTTTTTCTTGGTCGTTTTCCCAGCTGAAAGGGGTGCTATCTTTCGTCAAGCGCGTGAGTGGCTCTGCAATGCGTACGAAGTTTTCGACGAAGCGCCGGTAGTATGCGCACAGCCCGAGAAATCTCCGCACGCCCTTCTTGTGTTTCGGCCTTGGGAAGTTCGCAATGGCTGAAGTTTTTGCCGGGTCAGGTAGGACTCCCGCGGCGTTGACGACGTGGCCCAAGAACTTGAGTTCCCCGTATGCGAAACGGCACTTTTCAGGCTTCAGCGTCAACCCCGACGTACGAATGGCCTCGATTACAGACTCCAACCTTGCAAGGTGTTCGTCGAAAGTCCGGGCGAATACCACTACGTCGTCGAGGTATACGAGGCAGGTGTGCCAATTAAGGCCAGCTAGCACAGTGTCCATGACTCTTTGAAACGTCGCTGGTGCTGTGCACAGCCCAAACGGCATCACCTTGAACTCGTATAGGCCGTCTGGGGTTATAAATGCAGTCTTCTCTCGGTCTCTCTCGTCCACTTCAATTTGCCAGTAGCCGGTCTTCAGGTCCATCGATGAGAAGTACTTCGCGTGGCAGAGGTGGTCGAGGGCGTCTTCGATTCGGGGGAGTGGGTACACGTCCTTTTTCGTTATTTTGTTCAGTCGCCGGTAGGCAACCGAAAACCTTAATGTGCCGTCTTTTTTCTTTACGAGTACGACGGGCGCTGCCCAGGGGCTTTTCGATGGCTGTATAATGTCATCGCTCAGCATGTCGTCGACTTGAGTCCGGATGGCTTCCCGTTCGTGTGAACAGACGCGGTACGGTGACTGTCGGGTAGGTCGGGCTCCATCTTCGGTTATTATTCGGTGCTTCGCTAGAGGGGTCTGACGTAGTTTTGCGCTCGACGAAAAACATTCGCTATAGTGACGCAGCAAAGCCAATAATTTTTTCCCTTGTTCTTGCGGTAGCGCCGGATTCACGTCGAATGGATGCGGGAGCTTGAATATTTCTACGGGTGTGCGTTCAAAGTCGACGACTGCGATCACATCACTTGCTTCTTGCGTTTCTTGGAGGAACGAAATTGCAGCTCCCTTGTTTAATTGCTGGTACTCTTCGGTGAAATTAGTGACCAAAACGTGAGATTGGCGTTGCCTAAAGTGCGCAATGCCTCTTGCGACGGAGACACCGCGGTCGAGAAGCAACCTTCGATCACTCTCTACGATAGCGTCGATGTCAGAAGCAGCATCCTCACAGTAGACGGCGATCATCAAGCTTGCGCGGGGTGGCAGGGTGATGTGATCGTCGGCGATCCTGACAGCAGCACGGTGATCGGGGTTCGGCTGCGGCGTCGTGGAGTGATTGGAGAAAAATGTTATCGACTTGGTCTGCAGATCAATTATTGCGCCGTTGTCCGTCAAAAAGTCCATTCCAAGAATCACGTCGCGGGAGCAGTTAGGCAGAACGACGAACGCCGCAGGGTACGTTGTGCCGTCTATGGTGACGCGCGATGTGCACGTTCCACTTGGCGTCACGAGGTGGCCTCCTGCTGTGCGTATGTGCGGACCGTCCCATCTGGTCATAACTTTCTTCAGTTTAGACGCAAATGGTCCGCTCATTACAGAATAGTCAGCTCCCGTGTCTACGAGCACGACTACGTCAAAGCCGTCGATGGACACCTTGACGTCAGATGCAGTCGTCCTCGAGTTCCGGGTTCGTAGGGGCGTCGTATCTCTGCTTGTACGTGTTGATGGTCGGGCACTGTGCATCGTCGTTGTCGTCGTCTTCTCAACGGACATCTCGGTTAGGTCGGGTACGCGTCGCGCCGTGTAGCTGTCGTCGTGTTCGGGAGTCTCGTCAGGGTTAGGTCGGGTCGTCGGGATGAGGGCATGTCGTGAATCACTGTCTTCAGCGCGTCCTTGCGTCGTTGGAGGGTTTCTAGTTTTTCGCCGTAGAGCAACTTCACCTCCAGAAGTTGCCGCCTTTAGTTTCCCCCGCGTGGGCTGGGGGACCTTCCACGGGCGAAGTCAGCGTTTCTACGGCGGTTCGGCGATTGGTAGGGGTAGGGCGACGGCGAACGGTTGAAACGCGCTGCGCCACGGCTGGTTTAAGATAGATACTCGTCGATCTCACGTGGTCGTTGGCCAGGGAGAGGGAGAGGTGCGTCGACGGAGAAACCACGCAGTCCGAGTCTTTTGTATGGGCAGCGACGGTAAATGTGGTCGGCCTCTCCGCAGTGGTAGCACAGAGGACGGTTATCGGGAGTTCGCCATACGTCCGTCTTCCTCGGCGTCTGGTTGGACGGCGTGTTGGAGCAGGGCGGGGTCGACGAACAGCCGCGGAGTATGTCATAGCTTGTGGCTCTCGGGGTACCTCGGATGGCGTAGAAGTTCCCAACGCTTGTTGCACTTCATCTCTAATCACGTCGGTGAGGGAAGCGACTTGGGGCTGCGGCGGCGTTGGGAGAAGTTTCCGCAGCTCCTCTCTCACTATTGTGCGGATAGTCTCGCGTAGGCTGTCGGCCGGATCCGCGTGCTGCCAAAGTCGTTCGCATTGGCCGCGCCAACAAAGTTGCGGTCATACTGCTTAGCACGCATTTCGAGGGCTTTCTCAATGGTGCTGGCTTCGGTCACGAATTCGGCGACGGTTTTGGGCGGATTTCGGACAAGTCCAGCAAACAGTTCCTTCTTCACTCCGCACATTAAGAAGCGCAACTTCTTTTCTTCCGTCATTTCGAGGTCCGCGCGGCGAAATAGCTGCTTCATCTCCTCAACGAAGATCACGACACCTTCGTTGGAGTGTTGCGTGCGCGTTTCGAACAAAAGGTGGGCTCTTTCTTTCCGCACGACGGTAGTGAAGGTCTTAGTAAACTCGCTTTTGAACTGAGCCCAGTTTGTCAAGGAGCTCTCGTGGTTCTCGAACCAAGTGCGAGCCCAATCTTCCAAGTAAAAGAAAACGTGCCGGAACGTTTCTGCGTCGTCCCACCTGTTGAATTTCCGGACGCGCTCCACTTTCTCCAACCATTCTTCTGGGTCTTCTGCGGGGGCTCCTCGGAACAATGGCGGTTCCCGGGGCTGCTGCAGGACGATTGGCGACGTTGTTTCTTGCACCATGGTGTTGGTTGCAGCGTTCCTTTTCTTGGGCCCTTCTGGCATCAAACCGAACTCGGGCGGTAAATCTTGCAGGCGGGAGCTGGCTCTTGTTGGACTGGCTTGGCGGCTTTTCGAGGTTGTAGTGGGCATGAAGGGTGCGTACCCAGCACCTCTACCAGATGTCACGAAGACAAGGACGATGCAGTTGTGTTGAATGAGAAACACGTTTATTGGAACAAACTTGTGCTCCCCTAACAACTCAAAAGAATACAGAGGCGGCGAAGCAGCGGTCAACAAAGTGACTTGCACAGGCGAGTGTCGTCGAATCGATTGCCCCGGCGTCCGCACTGCAGGCTTTTTATCTTTTGGCGCGCGTGGTTCTCGAAACGTCGATTCGCATCGAGAACATAGTAGATCCAAGAAGATTCTTCTCTACTGTTCACGTTAGATCGGAATGCTCTCCCTGTCACAACAGATAACACATGCGGCACAGAAAGAAAGAATGGAACACGCGCTTCCCTTGGCGCAGAGATAACACAGACCGGCACAGCCGGGCGGTAAAAGCAAAACACAAATAAACAAACCCAATGTATGGTTCGCGGCAATATATATATATATATATATATATATATATATATATATATATATATATATATATATATATATATATATATATATATATATATATATATATATATATAAGGCCTTGTCATGATGGAACTGTCACAAAGAATATAACGCCTATATGTTTTCAGCATTCGCGAAACCAGGCCCTCCGTTGTGCTTTCAAATTGATGTGCCTGCAATCACGCACTATAGCCGAAAAAAGCGTGTATTCGCAAATCACGTGAACATGCGATTCAATAGCGTTAGATTGGATATATACGGTGACAGTACGCTTGACGTCAAAGGCCTCATGGTATGTCACATTACGTATTTATGATAATAATTACCATACCATATCATTCGTAATCATGTTCACAACAAGGAAAAAAAATTGATATACACGTAAGCAGCAATTCCACAGCATTTATTTTATACCTATGATGTGATTACTCGTGGTATATAAACGTTACAACTAGCGTAATTTATTCATGCTTAATAGGTGTGTGGCGAGTTCTAAGGTAACATGTTGACAATAACAGGCTTTTTCCGCACATCACGAAAACAAGCAATTCAACAGCGTTTATTTGACACCTATTATACCTGTACTCGTGAAGTAATACACCTCATAGTAAGTCAGGTGACTAATTCATCATCCACAGGAGACATTCGTCATCATAAGGAATCATATTGACTATGACAAATTTTCGTACACTGCTCAAATACAAGGAAATAAACAGCGTTTATTTGGCAGCCATGATGCCAATACTTGTCATGTAATGAACCTCATAGTAAGTCACGTGACCAATTCATGATCCCTAGGAGTCATGGCCATCAAAAGGAGACATGTTCCCAATGACAAGATGTTTATGCGCATCATGTAAACAAGCAATTCAACACTGTTCTTTTTATACCCATGATGCCAATTTTTGTGATGCAATTCACGTCATAGTGAGTCACGTGTCTAAATAATAACACGTGAAAATCATGCTACATCTTTTGGAATAATGTTTGCAAAGACAATTTTTTGCATATACCGCTAACAAGCAAATGAATGGCGATCATTTGATACCTACGATGCTTTTACCCGTGAAAAATACACGTCATGGTAAGTCACGCGACTGATTAATCATCCATAGGTGTCACACGACATCATAAGATATCTAAATAACAATTTTTAACCCATCATCAGCGTCTTTCCGCATATGTAACTCAATTTTTACATTCGGGTGGCCGATAACAAGCTCTAAGGCTTCACTTTGACCTTTAACCCAATGTATGACTCACGAGTCTATTTCATGCCTATAAACAGGAAGCAATATTCAATTTTGTCCCACGTTGCTCTCTCATCAACAGATTTAATTTCCAACTTCAGAAGCCCTAGCGGCGCCACTTTGATATTTACCCCAAATTATGACTAACGTAACTAGCTCACTACCATAACCAGAAAGCAATTTTTAATTTGTTCTACGTATTCCCCTCATAGCGTCCTTTATTCTGATACGTCACAAGCCCTAGTGGCATAATTTTGACGTTTAACCCAATTTGTGACTCACGTGACCACCTCATGCTTATAACCTGGAAGCAATTTTTAAATGGTCCTTCGTGATTCCCCTCATCGCGACCATTATTTTATAACTAAAAAGCCCTAGTGGCATCATTTTTTCTTTTAACACAATTTGTCACTCACGTGACCATCTCATGACTATAATCAGGAAGCAGTTTTTAAATTGTGCCATGTGATTCCCCCAATCGAGACCTTTTTTTATACCGCACAAGCCCTACTGGCATCATATTGAATTTTAACGTAATCTATGACTCACGTGACTATCTCATGACTGTCACCATGAAGAAATTTTGAAATTGGTCCCTCGCGATTCCCCTAATTGAGGCCCTTACTTTGATACTTCAGAAGCCCTAGTGGCGTCAAATTGACTTTTAACGTAATCTATGACTCACGCCAATATCTTATGACAATAACCTGGAAGCAATTTTTAATTTGTCCCACGTGACTCCCCTCATCGAGACATTTGTTTTGATAGCTCATAAGCAATAGTGGTATCGCATTGACGTTTATTCTATCTCTCATGTGACTATTTGATTATGATAACTATGAAGCAATTTTTAAAATTGCACCACGTGATTCCCCTCTTTGAGACCTTTATTTTATACCCTACAAGCACTAGTGGCATCACATTGACTTTTAACGTATTATATCACTCACGTGACTATCTCATCACTCTAACCAGGAAGCTATTTTTAATTTTTCCCACATGACTCGCCTCATTGAGATCTTTAACTTGATACCTCACAAGCCATAGTGACATAACTTTGACTTTTAAATCTACCTATGACTCACGTAACTATCTCATGACTATAACCAGGAAGCTATTTTTAATCTGTGCCACTTCTTCCCCTCATAGCGTCCTTTATTTTGATACCCCACAAGCCCTAGTGGCATTACATTGACTTTTAACGTAATCTATGACTCACGTTACTGTCTCATGACTCTAACCAGAAAGCTATTTTTAATTTGTCCCACATGACTCGCCTCATTGACATCTTTAATTTGATACCTCTCATGGCCTAGTGGCATCACATTGACTTTTAATATAGTCTATGACTCACAAGCCTGTGTCGTTACTATAACAAGGAAGCTATTTTTAATTTGTCCCACGTAACTCCCTTCATTGAGACCTTTAATTTCATACCTCACAAGCCCTAGCGGCATCAAGTTTACTTTTGACTCAATCTATGACTCACGTGACCATCTCATGACTATAACTAGGAAGCAATACCTAATTTGTCCCAAGTGGCTCCCCTAATCGAGACTTATTATTTGATACCTCACAAGCCCTAGCGGCGTCACATTGACGTTTAACACAATTTATGACTCGCGTAACTATCTCATGACTATAACCAGGAAGCAATTATAAATTTTGCCAAATGATTCCCCTCATCGAGACCTCTATTTTTATACCCCACAAGCCCTAGTGGCCTCCTAATGACTTTTTATGTAATCTATGACTGACAGGACATCTCATGACTATAAGCAAGAAGCAATTTTTAAATTGTTCCACGCGATTATCCTCATCAACACCTTTACTTTGATACCTCCCAAGCCCTAGCGGCATTAGCTTGACATTTTACCCAATCTATGACTGACGTGACTATCAAATGACTATAACCAGGAAGCAATTTTTACTTTGTCATACGTGACTCCCCTCATCCAGACATTTAATTTGATACCACACAAGCCCTAGTGCCATCACACTGACTTCGAGTGTAATCTATTGTTCACGTGAATATCTCATGACTATTACCAGAACGCGATTTTTAATATTTCCCACGTGATTCCCCTCATAGAGACCTTTAGTTTGATTACTCACAAGCCCTAGAGGCGTCGCTTTGACTTTTATCCCATTTTGTGAATAACGTGACTATTACCATGACTGTAACTAGGAAGAAACTTAGTACCTCACAAGTCCTAGTGACGTCACATTGACTGTAAGCCCAATTTGATAATCACGTGACTATCTCATGACTATAACCAGGAAGCAATTTTTAATTTATTGTACGTGATTTCGCTCACCGAGCACTTTAATTGGATACCTCACAAGCCATTGTGACATATTTTTGACTTTTAGGCCAATCTATGGCTCACGCGACTATTTCATGACTTTACCTAGGTCGCAATTTTTAATTTTCGAACGGGATTTCTCTCATTGAGACCATTAATTTGATACCTCACAAGCCCTAGTGCCGTCACTTTGACTTTTAACCCAATCTAGGGCTCACGAGACTCTCGTGAGGGCAACCGGAAAGCTTTTTTTTTATTTGTCCCACTTTATACCACTTATCGATAACTTTATTTTGATACCTCACAAGCTTTTTTGGCATCACTATACATATTTAATGCAATCTATAACTCACGTGACTATCTTATGACTATAAGCAGGAAGCAATTTTCAATTTCTCCCACGTGATTCCCGTTATGGAGACCCTTATTTTGGTATTTCACAAGCCCTGGTTACATCATTTTGACGTTTAAGCAAATGAATGACTAAGGAATAATGAGTTGTTACCTCTATTAGACAATTATTTCAACCGAACGCGCGTCGACCGGACCTAATTTCTGACAAAAATGCGAGTTTCGAACGTAGAAAATGATCACGGTAACGAGAGGTTGCCCTTTTATACAACACTGAAACATGCGTTCTCCACTCCTACACGCGAGGGCATGTCCCAACCATTTTTGCGATTTTCTTCCGAGGGTGGCGCTGTTGAACGGCGCCAGGATCGCCACCAGTCAGTCCCACGTTCGAGCCCGTGTAGGGTTTCGGGAGTTATGCATTCGGGCAGTTTCCCCTAAAATTTCGTGTAGGCGAGAAATATTAATGTGATAATTTATACCCATGACACCATCCTTTTATTCAGTATAGGAATTAGGGGAGAGTGCTGGATAGTCACGTTGCTGTTTTATTGCGCAGTTGTTAAGTCATCTGGATAAAGTGGTCACGTAACCTAGTTCATCTAACTTGGATGAAAATACACTGCGCCCCGAATGGTGGTGGTTGGGAACTAAATTACAAATAGCTGTCATGTGTTGTGTACTGCGTGATTCCTGGGTTATCTTGATTGGCGCCTGGAAAACATTGGTTGGCGCCAGGATTATATTGGTTGGTGCCTGGATTATATTCAGTGGCGCAGGGATTTCATTCACTGGCGTTTCGATTATAGTGAGATTGACATCCTGTAGTTACCGTGATAGATGCATAACAACTGCAATAATATTCACCCTCAACCATGAAATCCTACAATTCTAAATGTGCAAGAAATTACTTTACCACAGCACCAGTTTCGGCTCTAGCGCGGCCTCATGTTGTTCGCAACTCTGCTGCCCAGCCAGCAGATTGGTGTTCTGCCTTGTTTTTATATACGGCAGCTCAACGCCAACGATGCTGTAGCGCCACCATCATCATCTTCTTAAGTGAAACCATAGACAACTAATCTTCTTAAGAAGCCAATCTTCTTAAGAAGATTGGCCAGCTGGCACAGCGGAACACACTCGGCACCCGGCAGACCTCGGGAATGAGACTCTCGTTCTACGCGCCTCGTCGTGTCCATTGGGCAGCCAACGCAACCGTAATAAACGTGGGCTCGGGTGCTCCGCCTCATCAGCCGCCTACAATGCCTTTAACTTTGAGATTAATTGTGCGTTTTCAGCCAGTGCCTTTTAACCACGTACGGGGCACCTTGAGTATTCATGGTGACGGTGAGCAGTGACACCGCGGACCCCGAGCTCCTAACATAAGCCGTGTCCAACCATGGCGAGGTGTTTAAAGGTGAAGGGTAGAAGCCGTAAACGGTGGCCTTTGAAGCCATGGTCAAGCTCTGGCCGATGGGCTCCCTGCCTGTCTACCCGGCAGGGATCTCCGGGACCTCCTTGACTACCAGGGTAAGGTCAAAGGAGAAAGTACCACCGTCTCCCTGCTTTTATATTATGCTTTATGGTATTGTCTAAAACCCCCCAACCGTGATCGGCCCCCTAAAAGGGGCCGCACCGAAGTATCGTTTCCCCCATTGCCATCTTTGACATTTCCTGAACCAGATCATTACTCTCGATTTCTTGTCATGGGGTCCTGAATGCTACCCACCCTCTTGCATCTCAGTCAGTCTTCTTAATCGCCAAGTATCTTGAAGCCATAATAGGAAAATCATATCAGGCCAAAAAACAAAGAACTGGTGAACTCCTCATCGAGGTAAATGACAAGCAGCAGTGAACAAAGCTTCTAGCTCAGACTAGACTGGCTAATCTAGACATGAGGGTCTCGCACCCCATCGGAGCCTCAACAGCTCGCAGGGTGTGATATCAGTGCCAGATCTCCTGAACGAAACCGATGCAGATCTCCTTGCCGGCTTGAAGGATCAGGGCGTCACTGCCGTGAGACGCATCAGCATCCGTAGAGACGACAAGGAGATTCCCACCAAGCACATCATCTTGACCTTTGACCACGCAGTTCTCCCACAACATATTGCCGCGAACCATACATTGGGTTTGTTTATTTGTGTTTTGCTTTTACCGCCCGGCTGTGCCGGTCTGTGTTATCTCTGCGCCAAGGAAAGCGCGTGTTCAATTCTTTCTTTCTGTGCCGCATGTGTTATCTGTTGTGATAGGGAGAGCATTACGATCTAACGTGAACAGCCCAGAATATACTTCTTGGGTCTACTATGTTCTCGATGCGAATCGACGTTTCGAGAACCACGCGTGCCAAAAGATAAAAAGCCTGCAGTGCGGACGCCGGGGCATTCGATTCTGCGACGCTCGCTGACGCAAGTCACTTTGTTGACCGCTGCTTCGCCGCCTCTGTATTCTTTTAAGTTGTTAGGGGAGCACAAGTTCGCTCCATTAAACTTGTTTCTCCTGCAAGACAACTGCGTCGTCCTTGGCTTCGTGACATCTGGTGGAGGTGCTGGGTACGCACCCTTCATGCCCACTACAACCTCGAGAAGCCGCCAAGCCAGTCCAACAAGAGCCAGCCCCCGCCTGCAAGATTTACCACCCGAGTTCGGTTTGATGCCAGAAGGGCCCAAGAAAAAGAACGCTGCACCCAACACCATGGTGCAAGAAACAACATCGCCAATCGTCCTGCAGCAGCCCCGGGAACCGCCATCGTTCCGGGGAGCCCCCGCTGAAGACCCCGAAGAATGGTTGGAGAAGCTGGAGCGCGTCCGCATCTTCAACAGGTGGGACGACGAAGAAACTTTCCGGCATGTCTTCTTTTACTTAGAAGATGCTGCTCGAACTTGGTTCGAGAACCATGAGAGTTCTTTGACCGACTGGACTCACTTCAAAAGGGAGTTCCTGAAGACATTCACTACTGTTGTGACAAAAGAGCGAGCTGCGCTTTTGCTTGAAACTCGGACACAACACCCCAACGAAGGGGTCGTGATCTTCGTTGAGGAGATGAAGCAATTATTTCGCCGCGCGGACCCTGAAATGACGGAAGAAAAGAAGTTACGCTTCTTGATGCGCGGTGTGAAGGAGGAGCTGTTTGCTGGACTTGTCCGCAACCCGCCCAAAACCATCGCTGAATTCGTGACCGAAGCCAGCACGATTGAGAAGGCTCTCGAAATGCGTGCTAAGCAGTATGACCGGAACTTTGTTGGCGCGGCCAGTGCGAACTACATCGACAACATGCGGGTTCCGGCTGATAGCCTACGCGAGGCTATCCGCGAAATAGTGAGGGAGGAGCTGCGGAAACTGCTCCCGACGACGCCGCAACCACAAGTCGCTTCTCTTACCGACGTCATTAGAGAAGAAGTGCAGCAAGCGCTGGGAACTTCAACGACGCCAGTAGCACCTCGCGAGCCGCAAGCCATGACCTACGCGGCTGCTGTACATCGCCCTCGCCCACCTGCACCCTATCGTCACGAGGCTCCGTACCGTCGTCCCCTTTCGCCGGCCCGACCACCTGCGGCGCAACCCCCTGCTCCAAGGAAGACCGACGTGTGGCGAACGTCCGACAATCGTCCGCTGTACTACCACTGCGGAGAGGCCGACCATGTCTACCGTCGCTGCCCCTACAGGAGGCTCGGTTTGCGAGGGTTCTCCGTCGACGCACCCCGCCCCCGAACTGGTCAGCACCCATCGGAGATCGAAGAGTACCTGTCCAACACCAGCCGTCGACCAGCCCGTTTCAACCGTTCGCCGTCACCCTACCCATACCAGTCGCCGAACCGCCGTAGCAATGCTGAGTTCTCACGTGGAAGGTCCCCCAGCCCACGCGGGGGAAACTAAAAGCAGCAACTTCTGGAGGTAAAGTTGCACGATCGCGGAAAAATGAAAACCCTCCAACCACGCAACGACTCGCGGAAGACAGTGACTCACAACATGCCCTCATCCCGACGACCCGACCCAGACCTGACGAGACTCCCGTACACGACGAGACGTCCGCTGAGAAGACGATGACAACGACGACGCACAGTGCCCGACCGTCAACACGCACAAGCCGAGATGCGACGCCCCGACGCACCCGGAACTCGAGGAAGGCGGCATCCGACGTCAAGGTGTCCATCGACGGCTTTGACGTAGTCGCCCTCGTAGCAACGGGAGCCGACTATTCGGTAATGAGCGGACCATTTGCGTCTAAACTGAAGAAAGTTATGACCAGATGGGACGGTCCGCACATACGCACAGCAGGAGGCCACCTCGTGACGCCAAGTGGAATGTGCACATCTCGCGTCACCATAGACGGCACAACGTACCCTGCGGCGTTCGTCGTTCTGCCTAACTGCTCCCGCGACGTGATTCTCGGAATTGACTTTTTGACGGACAACGGCGCAATAATTGATCTGCAGACCAAGTCGATAACATTTTCCTCCGATCACTCCACGACGCCGCAACCGAACCCCGATCACCGTGCTGCTGTCAGGATCGCCGACGATCACATCACCCTGCAACCCCGCGCAAGCTTGATGACCGCCGTCTACTGTGAGGATGCTGCTTCTGACATCGACGCTATCGTAGAGAGTGATCGAAGGTTGCTTCTCGACCGCGGCGTCTCCGTCGCAAGAGGCATTGCGCACTTTAAGCAACGCCAATCTCACGTTTTGGTCACTAATTTCACCGAAGAGTACCAGCAATTAAACAAGGGAGCTGCAATTTCGTTCCTCCAAGAAACGCAAGAAGCAAGTGATGTGATCGCAGTCGTCGACTTTGAACGCACACCCGTAGAAATATTCAAGCTCCCGCAGCCATTCGACGTGAATCCGGCGCTACCGCAAGAACAAGGGAAAAAATTATTGGCCTTGCTGCGTCGCTACAGCGAATGTTTTTCGTCGAGCGCAAAACTACGTCAGACCCCTCTAGCGAAGCACCGAATAATAACCGAAGATGGAGCCCGACCTACCAGACAGTCACCGTACCGCGTCTCTTCACACGAACGGGAAGCCATCCGGACTCAAGTCGACGACATGCTGAGCGATGACATTATACAGCCATCGAAAAGCCCCTGGGCTGCGCCCGTCGTACTCGTAAAGAAAAAAGACGGCACATTAAGGTTTTGCGTTGACTACCGGCGACTGAACAAAATCACGAAAAAGGACGTGTACCCCCTTCCCCGAATCGACGACGCCCTCGACCACCTCTGCCACGCGAAGTACTTCTCATCGATGGACCTGAAGACCGGCTACTGGCAAATCGAAGTGGACGAGAGAGACCGAGAGAAGACTGCATTTATAACCCCAGACGGCCTATACGAGTTCAAGGTGATGCCGTTTGGGCTGTGCACAGCACCAGCGACGTTTCAAAGAGTCATGGACACTGTGCTAGCTGGCCTTAAGTGGCACACCTGCCTCGTATACCTCGACGACGTAGTGGTATTCGCCCGGACTTTCGACGAACACCTTGCAAGGTTGGAGTCTGTACTCGAGGCCATTCGTACGTCGGGGTTGACGCTAAAGCCTGAAAAGTGCCGTTTCGCATACGGGGAACTCAAGTTCTTGGGCCACGTCGTCAACGCCGCGGGAGTCCTACCTGACCCGGCAAAAACTTCAGCGATTGCGAACTTCCCAAGGCCGAAAGACAAGAAGGGCGTGCGAAGATTTCTCGGGCTGTGCGCATACTACCGGCGCTTCGTGGCAAACTTCGCACGCATTGCAGAGCCACTCACGCGCTTGACGAAAGATAGCACCCCTTTCAGCTGGGAAAACGACCAAGAAAAAGCATTCTGCGAGCTGCAAATACGCCTGCAAAGCCCGCCCGTGCTCGCTCATTTCGACGAAAATGCCGAAACGGAAATGCACACGGACGCCAGTGATATCGGCTTGGGTGCCGTCCTTGTCCAAAAGCAAAGCGGCTGCGAAAGGGTAATCGCCTATGCCAGCCGTGGTCTGTCGAAGGAGGAGAAAAACTATTCTGCCTCTGAGAAAGAGTGCCTGGCTATTATATGGGCGATTTCAAAATTTCGCCCATACGTGTATGGAAGGCCATTCAAGGTTGTAACGGACCACGATGCGCTGTGTTGGCTCGCCAATTTGAAGGACCCCTCTGGCCGTCTTGGGCGGTGGAGCTTGCGTTTGCAGGAGTTCGACGTTACCGTCGTTTATAAATCCGGCAGGAAACACTCCGACGCCGACTGCCTGTCCCGCGCCCCCGTCGACCCACCACAAGACTCTGATGAAGACAGCGCGTTCTTCGGGATCGTGACGGAGAGCGACCTAGCCGCCCAGCAGCGTGCCGACCCCGACTTACGCGTCATAATCGAGTACCTCGAGGGATGCAACGTTGCCGTTCCTAGGACCTTCAAACGCAGCTTACCAGCATTCAGCCTGAGAAACTCCGTCCTTGTGAAGAAGAATTTCTGCCCCGGAACAAGAGCGAATTACCTCCTCGTCATCCCCGCGGGCCTTCGTGACGAAATTTTGGAAGCGTGCCACGACGACCCGTCTTCCGGACATCTGGGCACAGCCCGCACTATTGGAAAAATCAAGGCGAGGTACTACTGGCCCGGCCTTACCTCTGACGTCACCCACTACGTCCGGAGCTCCCGTGACTGCCAGCGACGAAAAACGCCGCCGACAAGACCCGCCGGACTTCTGCAACCGATCGCCGTCCCATCGAGACCATTTCAACAGATTGGAAAGGACCTTTTAGGCCCGTTCCCTACGTCACGATCACACAACAAGTGGATTGTCGTAGCGACAGACTACATGACGCGCTACGCAGAGACCGCCGCTCTTCCGAGGGGGACTGCACAAGAAGTAGCGAAGTTCTTTATAAGCCAAGTTGTGCTACGACATGGAGCCCCGGAAGTCCTAATCACAGACCGCGGAACGGCATTTACTGCAGAGCTGATGCAAGGAGTATTACGCTACAGCAACACAGATCACCGAAGAACGACCGCGTACCACCCCCAAACGAACGGACTAACAGAACGTCTGAACAAGACAATCGCAGATATGCTGTCAATGTACGTTGACGTTGAACATATAACTTGGGACGAAGTTCTCCCGTATGTCACGTTTGCTTACAACACGGCTATCCAGGAGACGACGCAGCTGACGCCGTTCGAGCTTGTCTACGGTAGAAGGCCGACTACGATGCTCGACGCCATGCTTCCGCACGTAGAAGACGACGACCTCAACGCCGACGTCCACGGATATCTTCAACGTGCGGAGGAGGCCCGCCAGCTCGCTCGAGTTCGTATAAGGGACCAGCAGCTGGTGGATGCCGGCCGCTACAACCTCCGACGCCGAGACGCCGAGTACCAACCAGGGGATCGTGTGTGGGTTTGGACTCCCGTCCGACGACGCGGACTCAGTGAGAAGCTCCTGCGACGGTATTTCGGACCCTACCAGATTCTACGACGTGTTGGCCAACTTACCTACGAAGTGATCCCCGATGTTGACTCCGGCACATCACGACGACGCACGCTGCCTGAAGTCGTCCACGTGGTTCGCTTAAAACCTTTCTACGAACGATGACGAACTTTTATTTTCATTTGTTTGGACTGTCGCTTATGTTAGCATCGGGTCGATGCACTCTTAGAGGGGGGGTAATGCCGCGAACCATACATTGGGTTTGTTTATTTGTGTTTTGCTTTTACCGCCCGGCTGTGCCGGTCTGTGTTATCTCTGCGCCAAGGAAAGCGCGTGTTCAATTCTTTCTTTCTGTGCCGCATGTGTTATCTGTTGTGATAGGGAGAGCATTCCGATCTAACGTGAACAGCCCAGAATAATCTTCTTGGGTCTACTATGTTCTCGATGCGAATCGACGTTTCGAGAACCACGCGCGCCAAAAGATAAAAAGCCTGCAGTGCGGACGCCGGGGCATTCGATTCTGCGACGCTCGCTGACGCAAGTCACTTTGTTGACCGCTGCTTCGCCGCCTCTGTATTCTTTTAAGTTGTTAGGGGAGCACAAGTTCGCTCCAATAAACTTGTTTCTCCTGCAAGACAACTGCGTCGTCCTTGGCTTCGTGACAATATATATGCAGGTTTTATCCGGTGCTCAATAGGTCCGTACATCCCGAACCCGCGGCGCTGTTTTAAGTGCCAGCGGTTCGAACACGGCACAAACTCTTGCCGTGGCCGAACGAGGTGTGCAAAATGCGCGGCGCACGATCATCCTAGTGACAACTGCCCATCCGAAGCCCTCACTTGTGTAAACTGCGGGGGGCCGCATGCGGAATACTCTCTCAAATGCGAAAAATTCCAACTTGAAAAAAGATCATAAACATTAAGGTAACTGGGAACATCACCTTTACAGAGGCGAGAAAGAGGTTCGCCTCTTTCCCTTTGGGGAGGTACGCTGACGCGGCTCGCCGGGGGGCGGAGCGGCGTCTGGTGTCCACAGGGACCCAGTTCAGCAAGTGTGATCTGGTCCCGCCCCCGCCCCCCGTTGGGTTGCCTCACGCAGCCCAACCCGGCACCACGCCGCTTGCTGAGGCAGCAGCGGTTGTTGCACAAACCACTTCTGTTGGGACCGGGGCCACTCCCGGCTCTGTCTCCCCGTCCTCCAGTGTGTTGGAGGGTACCGAGATGATGGACACCATGGGCCCCGCATCGGCTCCCACCGCCAACACACCACCCGTGCCACTTTTGGCGTCCCAACGCCCGCGGCGGTGGCGGCTCTAACGAAGGGCTCCCGAAGGGGGGCCAAGTATGGGGGCCCTGTCCGTCGGGCACCCCTCCGACATCCGACGACGAAATGGATGTCGGGCCGTTCCTGCCTGCAACGCAGCGCAAGGAGCGGCCTCCGACGGCCAAGCCAGTAGAAAGGCCTAAAAAGCCTAATCCAAGAGTAACCGCCCCGAAAGACGACACATGAACACACACGAACACACACACTCTAGTCATTCTTAAATTTAATTAATGGGAACAGAAAACATCATTCAATTGAACTGCAGAAGCCTCCTTAAAAATCTTGACGATGTGTATGAGATTCTGAATGCCAGTCCGGCAAGTATCATGTGTCTGCAGGAAACCCACCTCAATTCCAAACCAAAAAAAATTTGTTAAATAGGTGCATGGTATTCAGAAAGGACAGGGTTGGCTGCACACACTCTTCAGGAGGTGTGGCCATTGTTGCCCGGAAATCATTACCATGCCACCCTATCTCTTTAAACACTGTCCTTGAAGCTGTAGCAATCCGCACAATAATATTTATTATGTTGTTAATGGTATTCTCTATATACATTCCTGCTGATCATTCACTTTCGAGCGGTCACTTTGAGGCGCTCTTCGAACAGCTGCCAGAACCATCAATACTAACAGGCGACCTTAATGCGCACAACTCTCTTTGGGGCTCCTCCAGAACGGATGCCCGATGTCGCCTGATAGAGAAGTTTCTTACATCCTCCGGAGCATGCCTCTTCCACAAAAAACAGCCTACATACCATAACCTAGTACACAATACCTACTCGCATCTTGACTTGGCGATTGGTTCCGCAGTTCTCTTTCCATGTCTTGAGTAGGGTGTGGGCAATGACCCATAAGGAAGTGACCATTTCCCCGCTTCATTAACGTATATAGGTATAGGCCCGAGCAGTCCATCTTCCCATAAAAAGTTTAATGAATCAAAAGCAAACTGGAGCACATTCACACAAACATCTCAACTACACCACACATTCATAAAACACCAACAAGTGGATGAAGCCGCCCAACTCGTAACAGAGCACATCCTCGACTCCGCCGAAAAGTCCATTCCCCAGGCCTCCAGTGGGACCCGCACCCCAAGGAGGCCCTGGTTGAACGAGGACTGCTGGAGGGCGCGAGAGGCCCAGAACATGGCGTGGGGTGTCTTTCGCCGGTACCCCACGTCAGATAAGCTCATTTCTTTTAAACGGGCAAAGGCTTTTGGGAAGCGAGTGCGTCGTGATGCGAAAAGGGAGAGTTGGTGCACCTTCTAACATCCATCAACTCATACACTGACACACACAAAGTCTGGACACGAATACGAAAACTAAAAGGACAACAGACACACAGCCTGCCCCTGGTTAGTACAACTGGGGACACACTGAAAGACCACGCTAACACACTTGCACAACACTTCTAACACGTGTCCAGTTCAGCACACTACACAAACACTTTCATGAAACACAAAACATATGTAGAAAAGAAGTGCCTGCGTGATAACAACAAGTCGCACACTTCTTACAATTCTCCTTTTTCAATTCATGAGCTGAAGGTTGCTCTAAGCACATGTTAGCCTTCAGCTCCAGATGCAGACAAAATCACATACACCATGATACAACACCTACACCCAGACACTCTTGAAACACTCCTACATCTATACAACAACATATGGATTTCGGGGAAATTCCTCGCTCTTGGAAGGAGGCCATAGTGGTGGCTTTCCTGAAGGAAGGAAAGGACCCTTCCTCTCCCGCTAGCTATCGGCCCATCGCTTTCACAAGCTGCCTGTGCAAGCTCCTCGAGAAGATGATAAACAGGAGACTCGTGTACTTTTTTGATTACGATGGTCTTCTCGAGAGCTGCCAGGCAGGCTTCAGGGCGGGGCGGTTCACCAGCGACCAACTCGTCGCGCTCGAGTCCTATATAAGGGATCCTTTCCTCCATAAACAATATTATATGACGGTATTCTTTGATCTGGAAAAAGCGTACGATACCGCGCGGCGGTATGGCATCCTAAGTGACCTCAAGTCCTTCGGCATAACAGGTGACATGATGAACACACTTGCCAGCTACTTGTCTCAAAGAACCTTTCGTGTGCGAGTTGGAACTGAACTCTCTAGGGTTCATGTGCAGGAAAACGGCGTGCCACAAGGTGGAGTTTTAAGTTGCACCCTTTTTATTGTGAAAATGAATTCTCTTCGGAAGGCGCTACCACCGTATATTTCCTGTTTAATTTATGTAGACGACGTAAAGTTATCTTTTAAGTCTTGTAACTTGTCTATCTGCGAGCGGCAAGTCAAGCTTGGTGTGAACAAGCTTGCCGGCTGGGCAGATAGCAACGGTTTTAAATTTAGTCAAGGAAAGTGCACTTGTGTTTTGTTTTCCAAGAGGCGTGGCGTTTGGCCGGATCCAGACATTCAACTCCACGGTGTCTCTGTTCCTGTGAAAAAGGAACACAAGTTCTTAGGTAATATCTATGACGAAAAGCTCACATTCATCCCACACATAAAACAACTAAAACACAAATGCTTAAAGACAATGAATATCCTGAAGGTTCTGTCGCACATCTCTTTTGGTGCTGACAAACAACTTCTTTTACGTGTTTTTACCAGCTTGATAGGTTCACGATTGGACTATGGTAGCGTTGTTTACGGGTCAGCAAGTAAAACATCCCTCAAAATGCTCGACCCAGTGCTCCATCACGGGCTCCGCCTGGCGTGTGGCGCCATCCGCACTAGCCCGGTCGAAAGCCTCTATGTGGAGTGCACCAAATGAAACCTACAACGTCAGCGAGCATACACAGATCTCCTTTATGCTTTTAAAATTTCATCCATGCCTCACCATCCTTTTAAATCAGTTTTTCATGATACGTCCATCACTGAACTCCTTTTAAATCGACCATCGTTCTCTGCGCCCTTCTCTTACAGAGTTAGAGAGGAAGCGTCAGAGCTTGCTGTCTCCTTATTAGATACAATCCAAACTTCTCTAACGGCTTTTATAGCACAATGGCATGTCCGCCCTGTATCATGCGACACATCTTTCACACATGTAGATAAAAACTGAGCTCCCACATGTGCAATTCTGCAGCATTTCTTGTATTTGCAGCAGAAGTATCAGTGTTCTGAATTTTATACGAACGCTTTTAGAACTGCCACCTCTGTGTCCTGCGCGGCGCATGGGCCAGGTGTTAGTGTCACTATAACTCTGAATAGTCATACTAGTTTCTTTACGGCGGAGGCTTACGGTGTACTTCTTGTTGTCAATCATATACTTCAAAGCCACATCCCACAATCCATTATATATACAGATTGACTCAGTGTTGCGCGGGCACTGTCGTCAACGATGCCTTCGAAAAACCTCGTTGTCAGTCTGATCGTCAAGGGTATTATGTCTGTGTATGTACGCAAATTTGAACTGGTTCTTTGCTGGGTCCCTGGCCACTGTGGTATAGCCGGGAACGAAGCAGCGGACCGAATGGCTGCTGCTGCTGCACTCTTGAATACAGTAGACCTAACCACATTACCCTACACAGAAGTGAGACCACACAGCAGACAACAACTTCGCAAAACATAGCAAATACACTGGAGGGAACAAACAGACAACACGTTACACGTAATAAAACCTCATTTGGGACCATACACCACCGACACACGCAATAGATACTCTGAAGTCGCCTTGGCCAGATTACGGATAGGGCACACACATGCAATGCACTCGCACCTTCTCACTGCATCTCCAAGACCTCTGTGCAGCAGGTGCGGAGAGGCCCTATCCGTAGTGCACATACTAATCACATGCAAGGCACTTCACACAACACGACACAAACAGTTCAGAGAACTCCGCAGACAACATATCCCACTACATCCATCGCTGTTTCTAGGTGACGATGCCAGTGTTTCTGTGAAACGTGTGTTTGATTATTTGTCAGATGTTAAGTTTTTAAACCTTATCTCTTATCACGCCTAATAAAATCTGGCCCTATACACCAGCCATCACCATTATCTTTAATTGATATTACTATGTTCGGTTTACATGTTTTTATACCTACCTTTTTGTGGTAATCACTTCGCTTCAATATATAACTTCTTTTCTTGCGCTCTTTGCCCTCGTTGGCCTTGCGCCATGAAACACCAACCACCACCATCATCAGTGCCTTTTAAACAGCCTAAGAGGCTCAGCCTAATGTCGTCTAGAATCACCATTTAGTCAGTGACATAATAACGACCTGATAAAGTGCTCTAGAATTATCGCCACACCGCACAAAGAATAAAATTTTCTTCAATATCAAAAACTTTTGGTCGTCTTTAGGCCTACTAGTTCTTGTCACAAATGCATCGTTATGTTCAATAAAACCCACACACTAAAGTCAAATCTTACACATACTGTACATGTGCAACACATAGTTTTTTATCGTCGCCAGTTTGGTCGTTAGCATGGCCTCGTGTTCTCTAGTTCGAAACTCCCCTGCACAAGTAGCAGCGATGCGTGCTTCCCTTGTTTTAATATCTGGCAGGTCTACTTCGGTGATGCCTTTATATTTGAGTTAAAGTGTGCCTGTTAACCAGTCCTTTTTGCAGATAACGAGGCTCAACTTTGATTCGCCTAGATTCATCGTTTTGACACTGACTTACTAACGGCTTGTGAAATTAACCTTGAACCAATGGCCTCACCACCCAAATATAATAGTTAGATAACGTTAAGTGGCTATGCCGGGGTAGGTGCTAATTATTAGGCTTGAAACAAATAGGACAAGGCTGTGCGAGGTAGAAAACGATGGGGTGCAAGTTGAAAATATTTAAATGTAAAAACTGAGTGCACAATTGCAACTATGTTACCATTCTATTTATATAAGTCTTGGAGTACACAGAAATATTTTCGCATAGTCAAATACGACGCACCTGATTTGGAGGGAAAGAAAGTTTACTGGAACGAACTTGTGCTCTCCCAATAACTCCAAAAACCGGTATGGCGAAGCAGAAGTCAACAAAGTGACGTTTGGAGCAGGGTGGCGGTTGTATTGCGCCCCTTTGGTTCACATCACATGTCGTCACCACACTATCGGCCTCGGTTCCCCTGTCAGTGGTTATAAAGACAACTCACCTGCTAGCGAGCCCTGTCTTTGTGTCACCCGTTTGTCACGATGGAATAAAACCATTCTGTCTCTGCCATGTTCGTGTGCCGCCCTCGGCTGTCGTCTTGGCAAAAACACAACATAATGGCGACGAGGACAACAAGCCTGCGACGGGAATACGCCCTCTTCAACGAATGACAGTGACACGGCCACTGCAACAAGGAATCTGAAGCTGGAACAGTGGAAACGACGACGCCTTCAGAAGCTGGAGCCGCCGGTATGTGATTCGGGTTCGGGCAAGTAGAGCATTTTGACGAGTTTACCAACGACTGGCTTTCGCATGAAGAGCGTTTGGTTGCGTACTTGCGCGTAAACAAGGTGCCCGAGAATTTGCGAGTTGACGCTTTCGTAAGCCTAATCGGACCAAACACATACGCACTACTGAAATCTTTGACTGCCCCTGATAAGCCGTCAACAAAATCGTTTGACACCCTTCTTGAACTACTTCGGAATCAACTTTCCCCAAGACATCTGCAGTTGTGGAACGCACTAAATTTCTCCGCAGAACGCACAAAGAAGGCGAAGCGAAATCAGCTCACGTGGCAGAGTTAAGGCGACTTGCCCAAACGTGCGAATTCGGAACCTTTCTCGACGAAGCTTTGCGTGACCGCTTTGTTTGCGGCCTTCAGCGCGTCGATATTTAGATGCATTTTTTTTTCAAGGAAGATAAGCATATGACCTTCCAGAAACCATCGAGAGGGCTTTGACTTTAGCGGCGGCTTTAAAGAATGCAACGGCAACGTACGCACAGCCCGAGGAAGATCTGTAACTGCACAAAGTGCAAAGCTCGCGTCCGAAAGTGTTGCAAAGAGGATTGCTAGCGGTGTGGGTCACCGAAACACGAAGCATGGTACTGCCTAGGTAGTAAAGCAACATGCTTTAAGTGCCATCAAAAAGGTGAAATTCAACGAGCCTGCATGGCAAAGTGTGGTAAAAGTAAGCAAGGGTTCCAGGTTAGTGCTTTAAAAGCCGACATGGAGCTGACCATGAACGACGTCGAAACTTGTGCAGTGTCAACGACCATAATGGTAACACTGATTGTGCAAGGTGTTTTTTTGGAGATGGAACTGTATAAAGGAGCTGCAGTGTCCATTATTCTAGGAAATCTTTTGAAGCGCCCTTTCCGTGGCATGCGCCTCGAGGGCACTACACTTCGGCTGCGCACAAATACAGGAGAGCTCATCACGCTGGCCAGACTGGAAAACGTCACAGTGGAATACGCCCCAAGCGACATGTTCTTTCTCTCTACATTGTACAGCAGGAAGGCCCAACACGTTTTGGACGAGAGTGACTGCAACACATCCAGATCGACTGGGTAAGCCTCAGGGTGCGGCATGCCATTAAGACAGCGTCGCATGCCTCACGGGAGCCGCCTGCAGAACTCGAGGCACTTCTCCAGAATCACCGTCATCTGTTCAGTGACGAGCTGGGAACAATTCAAGGGGAGAAGGCACAACTTCATTTCAAGGATAATCACGATCACACGTTTATGAAGGCAAGACCAGTACCTTTTGCGCTCCAACCTTCAGTCGAAGAGGAAATTGGGAAGCTGACGAGACTAGGTATACTTTCGCCTGTAACCAGCAGCAAGCACGCGACGCTCATTGTACCAGTTATAAAAATCCATGGGTCCATCAGGCTATGCGGTGACTATAAAATGACCGTAAATTCATTCTTGGACACTTAACACTATACTCTTACCAGAGACGACGAATTGTTCGCCGTCCTGGCAAGAGGCAAGAAGTTTTCGAAGTTGGACTTGACCCGAGCGTACCAACAGTTGGATAAGACTTCAAACGGCATTCTCACACTGAATACCCATGAAAGATTGTATGCAGTAGGTCGCCTCCCATTCGGAATTGCTTAGGACCCTGCAATTTCTCAAAGAACTATGGATAACATACTGAAATGCCTGAAAGGAGTGACGTGGTGCATTGACGACATCATGGTAACGGGAAAAATGGACGAAGAACACATGCGCAACTCTTGTCTGAAAAGGGGGCGAAAGTGAAACCGGCCAAGTGCGAGTTCTTCAAAGATAAGCTGCAGTATTTAGGCCACATTGTAAGCGCCGAGAGAGTGCAACCAGCAGACGATAAAATGAAGGCGCCACGGCCAACTGATAAGCATCAGTTGCGGTCACTTTTGGGTCTTGTGAATTGTCATGGAAAGTTCGTGCCCAACCTTTCAAGTGTTGTCTCGCCCCTCAATAGGCTTTTGCGAAATGACGTTCACTGGTCACGGAGCGACCAGTGCGATGCAGCCTACCGGCAGGTGAAGGGTCTTCTGTCGGCGCCCCCAGTGCTGACGCACTACGATCCCACCACTCACTGCAACTATCGTGCGACACGTCGGCATACGGGAGCAGTGCGGTGTTGTCACATATGGATGCCAATGGTGAGTGTCGTTCAATCGCGTACGCATCAAGTACGCTCTGTAAGGTAGAAACTGGTTATAGCCAGATAGTGAAGTAAGCGCTTGCCTTAGTTTTTGGACTGAAGAGGTTTCACTACTACCTGTATGCCCACAACTTCGTAGTCGTTGCGGACCACAAACCTTTGCACACAATCCTGGGCCCGAAGACAGGCATTCCAACGATTGTGGCAGCGAGACTGCAACGTTGCGCCGTTCTTCTGTCTACTTACACGTATACGCTGAAGTTCCAAGTCATCGGCAGAGAATGCAGATTCTGACTGTCACGCCTCCCGAAGAGCCTTCAGAAGAGATGTTTACGTATTGCAATTCAGTACAATGCCTGTGAACTGTCGGGACGGGGCACGTGAGACATGCCGTGACCCTGTGTTAAAGAATGTGTTGCATTTCGTGCTGAGTGGTTGGCCCTATCGCATTCCAAGCGATGAACCGAAACCATTTTTCCACAGACGCGGCGAGTTGTCTTGGCAGCAGGAATGCCTCGTGCTTGGTACCGGTGTGGTCATTCCTAAGCGCTACCAGTTCTTCATGCTCGAAGAACTTCATCAAGGACACCCTGGCATAGTCAGAACCAAGGAGTTGGCGAGAAGTTATGTCTGGTGGCCCACCATTGACCGCGACATTGAACGGTAAGTGAGCGCATGCCAATCTTGTCAGTCGCAACGTATCTTGCCCTGCCCCTCCCCACTGCACCCATAAGCCTGGTCTACCCGACCTTGGGAGCCTGTTCATGTAAACTTTACATCACCTTTTAAAAGTACTATGCTACTAGTTGTGATTGACGCGCAATCAATGTGGTCAGAAGTTTTTGTAATGAATCAAACGTCAGCTGAAAAAAAACGATCAGCTGATTGCATGATTTGTTTTGCCGCTTCGGTTTCCCAGGACGCTCGTCCCAGATAACGGGCCGCAGTTCACATCTGAAGAATGTGCTGGGTACATGCGCAGTATAGGTACGCGTCATATTCGAACCGCGCCTTATCCTCCAAGTAGCAACGGTCAAGCAGAGCGCTTTGTTTATTCACTCAAAGCATCTCTGCGAACCTCTGCATGCCAACAGTGCAGTGACCTCTTGCAGATTTCCTTTTGGCATACCGTAAGACCCCCCACACTACCACAGGCGAAGTTCCAGCCGTGTTGCTTCTGGGAAGACTCCTTCACACCCGCCTTATTCAGTCAAACCGTCGATTCAAGCAAAGGTAGCAGCAAAACAGTTCACCCAGACTCTCCGCAGGGGCTCATCCAAGCGACACGAGAGACGTTTGAGTGTGGGTGATAGTGTAAAAGTGCGAAATTTCAGGCGTGGAGAGAAGTGGTTGCCGGGGACATTTTCCGCTCGTACGGGACCTGTGTTTAGAAATTGAGTCTCATGACCCCTCGTGGCGTGTTTCACTGGACTCGTCAAAAGAACCACATCGTTCGCGTGCCGCACGAGAAAGAAACGTCCGTTGCATTGGAGCCCATCGACAGCAGCGGAGCCCAGCGTCAGCCTACCACAGCTCAGGACCTTCAACCGTCCCCCGTGCAACCACCGCAGAAGCGGAGATACACCCTTCGACAGAGGTAGGCACCGCAGAGGTACCAACCATAGTTATGTTGTTAAAAATTAAGTCCGGAAGGGTGTTGTATTTTGCGCCTTTGGCCACAAGACATGTCGTCACCACACTCTCGGCTTCGGCTCCCCTCTTAGTGGTTATAAATACAGCCCGCCTGCTTGCAAGCCCTCTCTTTGTTTCACCGGTTTGTCACGATGGAATAAACTCAATCCGTCCCTGCCACGTTCGTGTGCCGTCCCCGTTTGTCGTGCTGCATGAACACAACAGTGGCAGCGAATCGAATTCCGCGGCATTGGCTGTGCCAGTATTAGCCTTTCGGTGTGATTTTTTCTCGAAACGTCAAACTACTTCGAGAAGAGTGTAGATCAAAAGAGATTACGCAAGTCTAGTGAAGACTGGGTGAAACGCTCTCCCTATCAGACAAGATGTCCCGTGCAGCGTAAAAAGAATGAGTCCAAAACGCACGCGTCTCTTTGAACACAGGTAACTACTAGGCGACGCTGAATGGCGAAACAAAATACAAATAAACGAACGCAATGCCGTTCTCGCGGGATCACTCGCAAAATAAAAGTGCCCCGACCTGATGCTATAATAAAACGGCCGTCCAAGTAAAACAAGCTGCCAAATTTTGCGTAGTACGGCTGGAGGTAAACCAAGTGGACGAATTCTAGCCGCGTGCGACGTTATGATGTGCCAGAATCACCATTGGGGACAACCTGAAACCTAAATTATCCAAAGCGTTGGTGGATTATCTAGTGTCCGAAATAGAGTCGAGGGAGATTTTCACTAAACTAGCGTAGTCGACGCGGGGTTTAAACCCACACGAGGTTAACTGGCTATCTCAGATTACGCAGCATCTTGTAGTTGGAGGTCGTAGCTCTGCAACGCTGCAGGGCCCCATCTCCACACTATAGGTATGCTTGGATGTCACCGTTTAGATCATCATCACCCATTTGAGGCAGCAAGGCGTTGAGTATTGTTGCCAGCCCTATTCTATAAACGAGCTGGAACGGAGTCCTCTTTGTACTTTCCTGAATGATTGTGTTGTTCCTAAATACATTTTCAAATGGAACTTGGTCCCAGATTTTGGGTGCAACGGCGACGTACATTGACATCATATCCGCGATCGACTTGTTCATGAGTTTCATTGCTCTGTAAATGTTGTAGTGATACGCCATTTGTCTTCTCTGATCTGTGTTGCTGTAGCGTAGGATGGCTTTCATAGACTCCGCAGTAAAAGTTGTCCGGCGGTCCGTGATTAGTAGTTCAGAGGCTCCATATCCTAGCACACCTTGCTGAACAAAAAAGTGCAAATTCATGGAAAGCCCCCTCGGAAGAGCGGCGGTCTCCACGGTGCGCGTCATGTAGTCTGTCGATGCAGCAGTCCACTGTCTCATATATGAAGACGTAGGAAACGGTACCCAGAAAATAGATTCCGAGCTGTTGGAAGAGCCTTAATGCGACTACGATTTGCTGCAGAAGCCCGGCGCGACTCATCGGCGGCGTTTTTCTTCACTGGATGTCATGGCAGCTCCGTAGAAGAGGACTTAATCGCATGTATTGGGGGGCCAGTAGTACTTCGCTTAGGCTGCTCTAATATTGCGTGCTCTGCCGAAGATATCCGGAAGATACGTTGTGTGCACGACTCCAAATTTTTGTCAGCAAGGTCAGCGGCCTGACAAGACGCAATTTGTTCTCATTCTGGTGTGGAGATTTTGCTTCACGAGGACGGATATTTTCAGGCTGAATGCTGCTAAGTTACGTTTGAAGGCCCTTGGCATGATGACGTCAGTCTTTCGATGTAGTCGTTAATTACTAGTAAGGCGATTGGCGCAATGCTCGACGGTTGGGTCAATCTCTTCTGCGAGTCCCAAGAACCTGCCGTATACATGGGAGTCATGCAGGGCTGGGTGTACGTGGTGCGGGATGTGCTGTCGGTGCCAGGGTTTTTGGCGAACTTATAGACCATTGTGACTTCGAATTCTCGCACACGCAAGCCCGACTACCGAGACGACCAAAGAGCTGCTTGGAATTGGCGAGCCGACGCGGCGCTTGGTGGATTGTGACAATTTTAAACAGTCTACTAACCCGTAAGGCATAAATAATAAATTGGCCGATATATTCGCGGGGCACCCGTACTCGGAAGCGGAGAAATTTTTCTATTCTTTCGACAGGCCACTGTTGTCATAGGCGATAGCTTTTTAAAGCAAAGCTTCCGTTCTCTACCAGCCTACTGTTCCTTCGTGGCGTGGGCGATGAGAAACTCCCAACGCTGCTGACGAGGGTTAGGGCGGCTTTTAAGCATGGAGCACAATGTAGACTAGAAGGTGAATGGTTGCCCAGCGTTCCACACGCGCAGGTTAATGCTCCCTCCCAATGGGGCACCTTGAGTATTTTTTGTGATGGTGAGCAGCTACACCGCGGACCCCGATCCCCCATGCATAAGCTTTGTCCAACCGTGGCGAGGTGTTGAAAGGTGAAGGGTAGAAGCCGTAAACGGTGGCCGTCGGAACCTTGGTCAAGCTCCGGCCGATGGGCTCTCAGCCTGTCTACAAGGCAGGGACCTGCGGGACCTATTTGACTACCAGGGTAAGGTCACGAGAGAAAGTACCCCCGTCTCCCTGTTTTTGAATGTATCATATTGCATTTTCCAACCCCGCCGCCCCCCCCCCCCCAAAACGTGATCGGCCCCGATAAGGGGCCGCACTAAGCTTCATTCCCACCCTTGCCAACAATTGCACCCCAAAAGCCAGATAACTATCCGCGCTTATTTAATGTTTAATCTCTTTACAAGTCAAATCCTATCTCCTCCCAGTCAGTGTTCCTTATTACAAAATTCCTAGAAGGCATCCTGGGCAAGTCTTTCCAAGCCAACAAAATGAGAATCGGCCAAGTCCTGGTCGAGGTGAACACTCACCAGCAAGCCACAAGCCTCCTGACCCACAATCGCATGGCCGATCTGGGCATCAGAGTCACACCACACCGTAGCCTCAACAGCTCTCAGGGTGTGATTTCTGAGCCAGATTGATAAATGAGACGGAAGCCGATCTGCTCGAAGGTCTGAAAGGCGATGGCGTGACAGAAGTGAGGCGCATCACCATGCGGCGAGATGATAAGCAAATCATGACAAAGCATATAATCTTGACATTTGGTCTTTCCACACTCCCCGAATCTATCAAAGTAGGTTTCATTCATTCTTCTGTCCCGCTGTAAATCCCGAACCTGCGGCGCTGTTTGAAGTACCAACGGTTCGGGCATGAACTCCCGCCTGCCGTGGTCAACTAACATGCGCCAAGTGTGCACAACATAATCATGCATCTGACAACTGCATATCGGAAACCCTCATGTGTGCCAAGTTGCACGGAACCAATGGGGCCTACTCTAGAACATGCGAGGATTTCAAGCGGGAGAAGGAAATCACCAGGGTGAAAGTAAATGAGAAACATAACTTCCAAGGGGCGCAAAAGAGGTTCGCCTCTTTCCCCCTCTGAAGGTACGCCGACACAGCTCACATGGGGGCGGAGCGGCGTCTGGTGTCTACAGGGACCCAGTTCCACGAGTCTGACCTGGTGCCGCCCCCGAACCCTGCTGGGTTGCCTCACGCAGCCCAACCCGGCACCACGGCGCTTGCTGAGGCAACAGCAGTTGTGATTCAGACCCCTTCTGTCGGGACTGGTGCTGCTCCCGCCACTGCCTCCCCGTCGTCCAGTGCCTTGGAGGGTGCCGAGGGGATGGACACCTCGGGCCCCGCACCGGTTCCCACCGTCACTACACCACCCGTGCAACCTTTGGCGCACCCGACGGTGGCGGCTCAAACGAAAGGCTCCCGAAAGGGGGTCACGTTCGGAGGCCCGGTTCGACGGGTACCCCCAAGATATCTGAGGACGAGATGAACGTCGCACCGTTCTTGCCTGGAACGCGCCCCAAGGAAAAGCCTCCGACGACCAAGCCAGCAGAAAGGCCCAAAAAGCCAAATCCTAGAGTAACAACCCCGAAAGACGACACATGAACACACACACAGACTCGAGTCATTCCTAAATGTAATAAATGGGAAAAGAAAACATCATTCAATGGAACTGCAGAGTCCTCCTTAATAATCTTGATGATGTTCATGAGATATTGCATTCGAACCAGCCAAGTGTGATGGGTCTTCAGGAGACACATTTGAATTCCAATCGCACAAATTTCTCAAATAGGTACATGGTATTCAGAAAGGAGAGGGTTAGCTTCACACACTCTTTAGGAGGTGTGGCCATTGTCACCCGGAAATTATTACCATGCCAACCTCTCTCGTTAAACACTGTCCTTGAGGCTGTAGCAATCCGCACAATAATATTTATTAGGTTGATAACGGTATTCTCTATATACATTCCTGCTGATCATTCACTTTCGAGCTCTCACTTTGAGGCGCTCTTCGACCAGCTGCCCGAACCGTACATCTTAACAGGCGACCTGCACACACACAACTCTCTTTGGGGCTGCTCCAGAACGGATGCCCGAGGTCACCTGATAGAGAAATTTCTTATATCTTAAGGAGCATGCCTTTTTAACAAAAAAACAGGCTACATACCCTAACTTAGGACATAATACATACTCACATCTCAACTTGGCTATTTGTTCTGCAATTCTCTTTCAATGTCTTGAGTGGGGCGTGGGCACTGACCCATATGGGAGTGACCGCTTCCCCACTTTCCTAACATATATAGGTAAAGGCCCATGCAGTCCATGTTCCCACAACAGGTTTAAAGAATCGAAAACAAACTGGAGTATATTCACAGAAACGTCCAAACTACAGCCCACAACCATAAAACACCTACACTTGGAGGAAGCAGCCCAAGTCATCACGGTGCACATGCTCGACGCTTGCCAAAAGTCCATTCCTCAGGCTTCCAGTGCGTCCTGCAACCCATGGAGGCCATGGTAGAACGAGGACTGTAGGCGGGCGCGAGAGGCCAAGAACAAAGCGGGCGGTGTCCGTCACTGTTACCCCATGTCGGATAATCTGATCTCGTTTAAACGGGCAAAGGCGTTTGGAAAGCGTGTGCGTCTTGAGGAGAAAAGGAAGAGTTGGCGCGCTTTACTTACATCCATAAGTCCTACACAGACACTCACAAGGTATGGACAAGAATACGTAAACTTATAGGACAACGTACACATAGCTTGACCCTGCTCAGTACAACAGGGGACACACTCGAAGACCAGGCTAACACTCTTGCACAACACTTACAACACCTTTCCAGCTCTGCACACAACACAAACACTTTCCTGAGACATAAAACCGCTTGTAAAAGGAAGTTTTTACATGATAATAACAGTCCAAATCTGGATAAAATTCTGAATTTACACTTGTTTACCTCAGGGCTGCACTGAGCTAAACCTTCAGCTCCAGGCGCAGATCAGATTACATACACCATTATAGAACACCTACACCCAGATACTCTTGAAACACGCCTACACCTATACAAGAACATATGGCTATTGGGGCGCATTCCAAAATCTTGGAGGGAGGCTATTGTAGTGGTGTTCCTGAAGGAGGGTAAGGATTCTTTTTCTCCCGCCAGTTATCGACCCATCGCCCTCACAAGCTGCCTGTGCAAGCTTCTCGAGAAGATGATTAACAGAGGACTCGTGTACTTTCAGAGTACAAAGGTCTTCTCGAGAGCTGTCAGGCCGGCTTCAGGTTGGGGCTATCCACAAACGACGAACTCGTCACCCTTGAGTCGCATATAAAGGATGCCTTTGTCCGAAAACATTTTTGTGCAATGGTCTTTTTTTGATCTTGAGAAAGCCTACGACACTGCTTTGCGATACGGGATACTTAGCAACCTGAAATCATTAGGTGTTTCGGGAAATACGTTTAACACTATTTATACCTACCTGGCAGAACAAACCTTTCGTATAATAGTTGGTGCCGCCCTTTTAAATGTTTTTGTGCAGAAAAATGGTGTGCCTCAAGGTGGCGGTTTGAGCTGCACGTTGTTTATAGTCAAGATGAACTCACTTCAAAAGGCGTTGCCACAAACCATTTTCTGTACAATGTATGTAGATGATGTCCAAATATCTTTTAAGTCGTGTAATATGTCAATTTGCGAACGCCAACTCCAGCTTGGTGTTAATAAGCTAGCTGACTGGGCTGATCAGAACGGGTTTGAGCTAAACCCAGTTAAGAGCGCTTGTGTTCTCCAAAAGGCGTGGGATCACGCCAGATCCAGACATCAAACTGAGTCTCTATTCCGGTTAAAAAAGAGCACAAGTACCTAGGAGTAGTTCTTGATGAAAAACTTTCCTTTATCCCTCATATCAAACAACTAAAACAAAAATGTCTTAAAACAGTGACTATTCTCAAGGTCTTGTCGCATCATTCGACGGTGCTGACAAACACCTTCTGCTGCGAGTGTTTACCGGCCTGGTAGGCTCGCGGTTAGACTATGAGAGTGTTGTGTATGGTTCAGGAAGAAAAACTGCTTTGAAAAATGCTCGACCAAGTGCAGCACTTTAGCCTTCGACTTGCGTATGGTGCTTTCCGGACTAGCCCTGTGCAAAGTTTGTATGTCGAGTCTGACAAATGGTGCCTAGGGTACCAGCGCGAGTATGTCGATTTACAATATGCTTTTAAAGTTTCATCAATGTCTCACCATCCCAATAAATCTATAATTAACAATACATCTACATCCCAACTTTTTTTAAATCGTCCATCTATTTCTGGGCCTTTCTCACTCAGGGAGAGAGAGAAGGCTTCTGAACTTTCTGTCTCATTTTTAGACACTTTACAAACATATGTCATTGATTTCACGGCCCCATGGCATCTTGTTCCTGTATTGTGTGATTTGTCGTTTATGCAATTTAACAAAAACACTGCGCCCGAAACTGCCATTTTGCAGCATTTCATTTATCTCTAGGCGAAATATGTCGCGGCAGAATTTTTTAAGTGATGCATCCAAAACATCGACTGCGGTGTGTTGTGCAGCGCACGGACCCAACTTCAATGCTTGCAAAACAATGAATGTGAATTTCAGCATCTTTACGGCTGAAGCATATGGTATATTTCTTGTTTTAAGTCACATTAATGAACTTAACATTGCTTACCCTTTTCACAGATTCACTTAGCGTCGTGCGCACAATATCATCACAAAGGTCTTGCAAAAATTACTTTGTCAATCTCGTTTTTAAATGTTTGATGTCAGTGTATGTGCCAGGTCTGAATGTGACCGTCTGCTGGGTTCCAGGCCACGCTGGGATCGCTGGCAATGAGTTGGCTGGTTTAATGGCCGCTGCTGCTGCACTCAGAAACACTCTAGACATAGCAACAGTACCCTACACCGACTTTAAGCCACTCATCAGACAATACCTACGTAAAACATGGCAAACACACTGGAGTGAACAGACAGACAACAAACTACATGAAATAAAGCCACACTTGGAATGATACGCAACTGACTCGCACAACAAACACACCGAAGTGACCTCGGCAAGATTACGGATAGGCCACACACATGCAAAACACTCGGACTTGCTCACTGGAACTCCAAGACCCATGTGCAGCGGGTGTGTAGAGGCCCTATTCATAATCCACGTACTCATCCAATGCAAGGCACATGACACAAAACAACTCAAACACTTCCTACGACTATAGTTACAACACGTCCCGTTTCACCCATCGTGCTTTTTAGAAGACCAGCTCATGTTTTCTACAAAGAATGTTTTTAAGTTCCTTACCGATGTCAATTTTTTACATCTAATCTCTTATGCATTATGACAACCTGGCCCTTTATACCAGTCATCTTCATTAGCTTGTATTTTACTTTCTTTATTTTTACTGAAATTCTCTACTTTTACTTTCACGTCGCTGTCATGAAATCACTTCTGTTTGGCGCTCTTGGCCCTTAGCTGGGCTTGCGCCATCAAAATATAAGTATCATCCACATCAGGTTTATGCTCACATTGGCGGGCGCGTAGCGGGATGGTTTTGTCTTCTGATTTTGCAACGGTTGTGTTAGGCCGACTTTAGAGCAGCTTCGACTTTATTTCGCACTTTCTTCCCGTTGCTTGATTAACGTGTTCGACAGCACCTCCTGGGTAAATAGGACCTGACAGAATTCAGTGGTTGAACGGTAACGATAAGTTAGGAATTAGGAATTAGTAAGGCGAGAAAACAAAATGTAGAGACCACATGCAGACATGTGGAAGCTAGAGAAACGCTACCCTTCGGGCACTGTTTGCCACGAATAAGATTCCGCTGTTTTCTAAACAGGGGGATAGCATTTCGGTTGTGTTTGAGAAGCATTACGAAAATTGAACGGAGCCAATCGTTTTGATAAATAGCGATTATAAATGTTCCCTCAATTTTCTCAAAATACTCATACTTACTAAACTAACTAGTTTAAACTCGGCATCAAATGGAATAACTAAGCGCACAGGCCGGATGGTTTCATTGTCTGCGCTTACGTCGCGCGCTGGTGTAGACCCCCAGCTAGCACATCAGGATAGATTGGTTCCGTTGTCTCGCCTTTGGAAAAACGCTCCTCCTGGTCTTCATTTTGCCGACTCACGGCCGGGCTCCAGCGGCGGCGTCTGCCGCTGTAGCTCGGTCATGACCGAAGCGGATGGGTTCAGAATACTGCGTTGGCCAATTCCAGTTAACAGCTGCCACAATCTCTGGTTTCGCTCGTTGTAATGCCAAGTTTGTGAATTCAAGTAACGTCACATAGGCAATAGTTGGTTGTGTCATTTAAAGCTTTGCTTTCCAGCCGCCTTCGTAGCATGGGTTGCAGCGAATTTTTGGGAAGCGCTTTGCATTTGAACAAGAATAGAACCAAGGCCTATGTCACCGGCATTCATGTGCATTTCCGAAATGGCATTCTGGTTGAAATGAGCGAGCTAAGGCTGATTTCGTAGGTTTTGTTGCTGCTCGTAAAATTCTCCCTTTGCTGCATTTTCCCAGAGGGACGTAATGCTATTTTTCTTCAAGCGTGTAACTGTTTCTGCAATGTGGGCGAAGTTTGCGTCAGAGTGGCGGTAATACCCGCAAAATCTCAGAATTCTTCGCCTGCCGTTCTTTTCTTTCGATCTTGGTAATTTTGCTATGACTGAATTTTCCGCCCAGCCCTCAGCACTTGTACTTGGCGGAAGACCTGTCCCAAGCAATTGAGTTCCTCGAAAGTTAACAGTTACCCCAGTGTTGCATCAGCGTTATCACAGACGTACGAATGGCCTCGAGTACACAGTGCGAGCTTGCAATCTTTTCTTCGAAAGTCCAGGCAAATGCTACATTGTCGTCGATGTATACGAGGCAGGCACGCGGCTTCAGGCCAGCTAGAACAGTGTCCATGACTCTTTGAAACGTCGCTGGCGCCATGAATATCCCAAATGGCTTCACCTTGAACTCTTAGAGGTCTACCGGTGTTATGAGTGCCGTCTTCTGACGGTCTCTCTCATCCTCATCAAATTGCAAGTGGCATGTCCCCAGATGTATTGATGAAAAATATTTCGCCTGTTGAGAGGGTGTGGAGGATGCCATCAATTTGTGGCAGGGGTACCCATCTTTTTTTGGTTCTTTCTATGGTCTCGGGAAGTCACCACAGACCCTAATGTGCCTTTATTTTTCTTCTCTAGTACAACCGGCGCCTCTCTTGGGCTTTTTAAAGGCTGTATAAAGTAGTCGCCCAGCATGTCTTCGACTTACTTCGGAATTGCTTTCCCCTAGTGTGAAGACACTCACTGCAGTTAGTGTCGGGTAGGTCGCGCTTCTCCTTAAATGATAGTATTATGCTTCGCAAGAGGTGTCAACGATGTTTCGATTTCTACGTAAACACCCGTTGTAGTGATGTAGCAAATTCCATAATTTCTTCCGTATTCCTTGCCGTAGAGCAGGCTTCAGGACGAAAGGAGGCGGAAGCTTAAAGGCATCTTCGGGAGCCCCTTCAACGTCGGCAACAGCGATCACCTCATTTGGTTTATAAGTTTTTTCCAGGAACGCAATCGCAGTGCCCTTTTTTAAATGCTGGTACTATTCGCTAAAATTTGAATGCAAAAAGGACGGATTGTCTTTACTTGAACCATGCAATGCCGTTTGCGATGAAGCCCGCATGGTCATAAAGCAAACTTTGTCCACCCTCTAAAGTTGCGTAAACGACTACGAACGCATCTTCATAGTAGATGTTGTTCATCAAGCTTGCGATAGGTGACCGGGTGATGTAATCATCGGCTATTAATACAGCAGCATAGTGTGCGAGGTTCTATTAAGGCATCGTGGAGTAATCGGAGGAAACGTTATTGACGGGATGTGCTGGTGAAATATTGCACCTTTGCACATCGCAAAGTCATTTAAGGGAATTGCGTGGCGGCAGCAGAGGCACTATAATGACCACAAGGACACCTTGTGCTCTCGATGGTGAGCAAGATGTGCACGTTACATTTCGCGTTAGGATAGGGCCCCCTCTGTGCGTATGTGGGAATCATCTAATTTGGAAGAAACTTTCTTGAGCATAGACGCGAGTGATTCGCTCATTACTGGGTAGTCGCCTCCTGTCTCTCTGAGGGTAACTACATCAAAGCTCTTGATGGAAAAGCGGAATTACACGCCGCCTTACTCGAGTTGCGGTTACATTGGAACGTCGTATCTTGGCTTGTGAGTGTTGATGGTCGGGCACCATGAGTAGTCGTTTCCGTCATTTCAGCAGCAGGCTCGGTGATGTCGGTTACGCGTGGCGTTGTTTGGCTGTCGTCGCGTTCTGGAGTAACGCCAGGGTTAAATAGGGTCGTATCGCTGAGGGCACGTCGTCACCCACATTCTTCGGTGCGGCCTTGCTTTGTGGCAGCATTTAGGGCGTTTCGCCGTTGAGCGACTTCAGATCCAGACGTTGGACTCTACGTGGGCTGAGGGAACTCCCACGCGATAAGTCTGCATTGCTTCGACGGCTTGGCGATCGGTATGGGTAGGGCGATGGCGAAAGGTTGAAGCACGATATCGTGATATTGGTGTTGGGCAGGTATTTTTAATTTCACAAGGGAGCTTGCCAGGCATGGGGCCTAGTGCGTCGACGTAGAACCCCCGAAAATCGCTCCTCTTTTGTGGCAACTATGGTATATGCGGTTGGTGTCTCCGCATTGGTACCACAAGGCTTAATTATCAATGGTGCACCATGCGCCATTCGTCCTCGACGGCGGGTTCCTAACTACATGTGGTCGGACAGAGGACAGTGGACGGCCATACAGTGGGGCCGCCTGACGACGAGCGGTAGTTTGCAGGAGCCGAAGAATCGCGTTGGCGTAGGCCGCAGTAAGTGACTCACGGGGGGTTCCGAGGGCGTGGTAAACTTCTGGGATCACATCGACCTGGGAGGCCACTTGGAGTTTCGGCGTCGTACAGTGAAGTTGCGGGAACTCATTCCTGACTACTACTGGTTTGTCTCAAGCAGTGTATCCGAAATTTGGGTCCCGGCATCAACCGCATCCGAAGACAGCGCATTCATTGGGTGGTCGCACAGCTTCTTTCGATGTTCAGGCGCCTACTATTTCGTGGCTGAATCAACAGTGAAATGGGGCTCCGTGTTCAGGGGGTTGTTGACACTGCACGCGAAGAGTTCATGCTATAACCCCTCGCATGGGAAAGCTTACTTTGTTTTCTTCGGTCATTTCTGGTCATTTCTGGTCTGGCCCTGCGGTATCTTCGAGTATCCTGGCTTTGGTGTGGTTACTGGACTCTTCGTCGCGTCACCAAACAAAGCTTTCCCGATTTTGTCTTCCTGCGTCAGGACAAGAGATGCCTCACCAGCTACCTCTGGACTTGTTCGAGTATTGAACTGGCAACGCTGTCTTCACGTCGTTTTATCGGGGTCCTGGTGGTGGAACAACTAACGAGGCACATTGGCAGCGGCGGCGGTGGCGAGAAGACGCCCCCTAAATTTTCCTTCTTCGTTTCCCAGGTTGGTAGCAATTCTCGCGTTCCACGCTGACTGTTTGTCGTACTTGCTACCGCCGTTGCTGCCAGTGTTGTTCTGCCTTGCTACGGTTATTTGCTGTTTTCCCCCTGTCCACTATCATGCTTTTTGTGCTTAATTGAACGACGTGTACGTCCCAGTTATGGACGAGACGTGACACTCCTGTGACGAGAAGCTACCGTCTGACGGTCGCCAAATCAAGTGCTCCGAATGTGAGTACGCTTACCATTTGGAAAACTGTTCGGGTTGGTCAGAATCCCACGTTTAAAAGCAAAGGCGAAGCTGGGAGAAAGAGTTGGAGATGCCCTGCATGCCGCAATTCTAAGGGTAAAGCTGGAGGAAAGGGCGGTATGGAACCGGAACTTATTTCTTGCCTCGCACAAATAACGAAGAGGCTCGATGCACTCGCCGTCTTGCCTTCTCAGGTAGCTGAGATAAAGCAGTCAATCGAAATGATGTCTAAAAAATACGACGAAATACTGAGTCAGCAAGCCCATCACGATAAGGAAATATGTAGCTTCAAGAGGCGTGTTCTTGAACTGGAGACTAAACCATGTGACTCTGACGACATACAACAAATGAAAACTTCGCTTAATGACATCGAGTGGCGCAGCAGAAAGCACAACATCGAAGTTCATGGAATCGCTGTGTCCGAAGACGAGAACTTGTTGAATAAGCTAAACTGGGTGGGTACACTTATTGGTCTACCAGAATTGGTTGCTGATGACATTGAGGCTATTCACTGGCTACCTTACAAGGTTGGCAAAATACCAGGAATCATCGTCCCTTTCGCATGGCTGTCACTTCGTGACAAATGGCTTGAAGCACGGAAAGCCCTCAAAACTGCAAAATCGCCAGTATCTATCACTGAAAACATGACGAAACACAACAAAGACTTGCTCCGCCTCACCCGTGAATGGGCAATGACAAACCGCTACAGCTTTTCTTGGCATGCAAATGGCAAGGTCTTTGTCTGAAGATCGGAGGTTGAACCTGCCATTGTAATTCGTCGTCAGGATGATCTCTTCCAATTGACTGACAGCTGTACATGTTCTATGCTCTAGTATTGCTTCTTGTTACTCTCATTTCCATTGAATTATTTTTGTATGTGCGAACTGTTAAGATGGCGATAGCGAATTGTAACTGTGGTGTTTCCGGTTTTTTATTTTGCTCCTTGCATTCTTTCGTGCAATTTCCCCTCTGCATTTTTATTTGTGTGAGAAAGAAACGTTGACTTTCGCTGGGGCAATATTCTACCCATCACTTGCATCTTGATTTGACTTTTGTATTGACAGTGGTTATCCATTTGTATACCGCATGCGCACTTGTGCGTGTACCATGTTCGAAGTCTTTATTGGCGCTCCACACAGCATCTCATAAGGTTCCAGCGATCTGTGCTCCTCACAGGTGTTCAACGCGTGACTTCACGCTGACTCTTACTAGGATGCTTTCGCGCTATCTATGCCCTGCGCTGCGCAACTGCGTTTTCCTTGTTTTGTCTAGGCAAGGTTTTTAGAACGAGTACCCATCTCTCGCTACCTTGCGTTTGATGCTGCACAAGCGGCTCAACAAGCACACCAATCCGCAGATGATTTCTGATGCGTTAAGTCACCCTAAGGAACTACACTTTGATGTTCACTCAACCAAAAGCAGATTTCTCTTGCGTGGGCAGGTTTTCATCTTTTTGAGAACAATGTGTAATAACACAGAGATGGTTAATATTCAAGGTTTCCCTGATGCCCCAAAACTGAAGGTTATGCAATGTTTAGGTAAAGCTTGCAACTTTCCGAATTTTCTGCATCTGTAGAAAACATGGCATCTTATGATATGATCTCCACGGCTGAGTTTTCCCGCTTCATAGGACCTGACCATGTCAGATCAACTAATATATGTCATTTAAACTGCCAGTCAATTAGAAATAAGGGTGACGACATTGATGCGTTGTTTAGCAGTTTTGACCGTGAGTTCCATTTAATCATGTTGTCGGAGACATGGTACGATACTAACTCAGTGCCTTGGTGTCCACCAAACTATCAATGTTTCACTGCATCACGTACCAGTTGTCGAGGTGCGGGAATATCAATCCTTCTTCAGCAGAATATCTTGGTTGATCGCATTGATCAATTTGGCTGCATAACTGATGATTTCGAAGTATTAACTGTACTTTGTACCCGAACAGTATATTCCGTTTTCTACCGGCCACCAAATGGCGGCATAGTATCTTTCTCTTCCTTCCTTGAAAACCTATTTCGTTTTATATTAGATAATCGCTACAAGGCCGTTTTTGGAGGTGACTTTAACATCGGCATGTTTGAAACCACTTCTGCCACAAGGAATTTCAATCTCTTAATAAGCACTTAATAAGCACGCACGGCTTTTCAAATGTTATTTCGACTCCAACGCGGATAACGAGTTATACATCGACGTGCATTGATTTATTTCTTACGAACATAAACCCTGCCTATATTAAAAGTCGCGTTTTCTCCTGCGGAATAAGTGACCACATGCCTATATTTCTTAGTGTAAATCTGAAAATCGACAAGGTAAACACACGTACCCAGGACAGGTCAATGTATCACGGAAAAACCGACTTGAGAATTTTTGTAATCAGTTATGTCAACTCGACTGGAGCGAAGTTTACTGCACTATATATAGTAACAGCCTACGAATCATTCTTGAAGATTTTAAAACAGCATATGACGCTAACTTCCCTTTGCTTACCACTCAAGCTCATCCGGGTAATATACGAAAGCCGTGGATCACGAGGAAATTACTGAATAAAATCAAAACCAAGTATAAATTGTGTAGAAAATTTCTGAATTCACGCGAGCTGTCTGTATTTAACGTATTTAAGTCTTTTCGCAACCAACTTACTAAAGATACATTAAGCCAGAACAAATTATTATAATGTCTCGTTTGACGCCTGCATGAATGATACGAAGAAAGTTTGGAATAAACTTAACTCAATTTTGAATCGTAAAACCGAAGTACCACATACTGTGCAAATCCGTAAGGATGGGCTTGAAATTGCCGAACAATTAGTCCCTGATACGTTTAATGAGCATTTCACCAGCATAGGCAGCAGTAACTGCGATCTCAATGCTTGCAGTTTTATCACGACCAACTCTGTCGATACTATCTTTCTTTATCTTACCAGTGAATCACAAGTAATTCGTATTTTCCAGGAGATTAACATTAGCACTACCTGTGATGCTGACGGCGTGCAAACTAAATCAGCCAAGTTTGTCATTAATGTTGTTGCTCCAGTATTAGTTTATGTTTATAATCTATGCCTATCATCAGGAACCTTTCCTCAAAAAATGCAATTGGCGAAGGTTCTTGCATTGTTCAAAAAAGGAAATAGTGCATCGGTATCTAACTACAGGCCGATTTCAATACTTCCTATCTTTTCTAAAGCTTTGGAAAAAATTATCTTTAATCGCCTATCCAACTTTCTGGAAAAGAACTCAATGTTATCGAATTGTCAGTATGCATTCAGAAAACGAAGGTCGACACATCTAGCGTTACTTGAGCAAAAAGAATTAATTCTGAAAAACATTGAAAAACGACAACTTACATTAGGTGTTTTAATCGACTACAGCAAAGCCTTCGATAGTATAAATCATGAACTACTGCTCGAAAAAATGCGTTACTATGGTATCCGCGGCATAGCTCTAGAACTTATAACGTCATACTTAGGTCACAGAAGCCAATTTGTTCAGGTAAGTAATCTTCGCTCTAAAATCACACAATTGCACATAGGCGTACCACAAGGCAGTATTTTAGGGCCCCTTCTCTTCAACATGTACATTAATGACATCGTGAACGTTGACACTAATACAAAATACATAATTTACGCTGATGATGTTACTCTCCTTGTTTCATCTTGTGATGTCATGCAGTTGGTACAAACCGCTAATGAAGTGCTTGAAAAAATACACAGATGGTCAGCGGACAACGGCTTAAGAATTAAGGTAGATAAAACGAAAGGGATGCTTTTTCAATCCAAAAGCAGAAATATCATTTTACCGCGTGATATAATGTTAAACCACTCCAAAATTGAACTGGTGATGTCTGCAAAAACGCTAGGTGTTTTTTTCGACCAAGACATGTCTTGGAATACACACATTAATTTTCTCGCAGGGCAACTTTCGCGCATAGTTGGAATGGTATATTCTATACGTGACCTTCCGTATAGAGTCAAGTTACTGTTGTACAATTCACTATTTTTAAGTAATTTTAACTATTGTTGTCTCGTGTGGAGCACAACTTATGCAACTAATATAAATAGGTTATTTTTGCTACAGAAAAAAATTATTCGGCTTCTATGTAATGCACGTTACGATGCTCCTACTGCCCCTCTGTTTAGTAAACTTTGTCTAACTAAGATTCAGGACCTGCTTAAGTACCGCTTAGCCTACACATATACTCTAGAACGCAAAACAATACTAAGAACATTTCGTTGAAAGCTAATCTTCAAATTATTCATACGCCCTATCAGACTAGACTGTCTGAACGTTGGAAAGTTCCTCGCCCACATACAAACTACACTTTGCAGATGATTGGGTATACCATTCCGAAGTTGTTGAATGGACTTGCATTTATTGACTTTGATATTGACTCATGTACAAAATCTATGCAGTTTAACTTGTTTGTTCGGAAAGACAATGATGTTTGGGAATAGTTCCTTGCTGTGTTTGTGCGGTTTGTTGCGTATATTTTTTTATCACTACTGCCTTCACGTCCTTATATCCACTTATTGATGCGCTATCTATTGTAGTTTTGAACATATTGTATTTTCCGTGCTAGTTTTGTTTGTCACCCATAAGTGGTGTCTATGTATTGGTTTTTTTGTTTGTTTTCCCCGCCGCTGTTGTTGTTTATGTTGTTTCTGTTGTTTCTGTTGACCGTGAAGGATGTAGGGCTTCGTGAAGTTGCTGAGTGCAGCTTTTTACCCAATTTTCGGCCATAACGGTGTACGTTTATGGAAATAAACTTCAACTTCAACTTCAACTTCTAAAACTTCGCTTGATATCCTCAACAAACACGAGCGGCTTTTCATTTGGGTGGTGCAAGCGTGTCTGCAGGAACTTCTAGACCAATTCTTGCGTACTTGATTCGTGAACGATTTCGAAAGCTTCGCGTTCATTGCCTCCAAATTCTTAAGCGTACTCTGGAGCGTCTGGAACCAAATGCGTGCAGAGTTTTCAAAATAGAAAAACACTTGCTCTTTTTCATCTGATTGGTTAAATGTCCGGTAACTCTCGAGGTGTTCCAGCCATTCCTCAGGTTTTTCTGTAGGTCACCCGAGGACTGATGGTGGCTCCTGGCGTTGCCTCAGAAACATCGGAGCACTCGCAGCTTTGGTCATCGTGAATGCCTGGTTCAGGGCACTGGTCGCCACGTCTACCCATATAATTTATCCGTCTAAAGTACAAACACCGGCAGGACGCTTGCTGGAGGCAGATGGCACAAGTTGGGCTTGGTAGTCAAAATCAAAATGGCTTGTTCCTCGAACCACCACTAGATTTCACGTAGCCAACGATGACGCAGCAGTCTTGAAGGAAGAGCATGTTTATTGGAGCGAACTCGAGCTCCACTAACAACTCGAGGCATATACAAAATACAAAGATGAAGTTAACAAAGTGACGTCCTGAGCCGAGGGTAGGCAAATCAATGCCCGCGGCGTCTTCTCTGTCAGTATTTGTCTTTCGCCGTGATTATTCCTCTGATAGTGGAATTACAACGAGAACACTGGAGATCAAAGGAGATGATTTGAGTCTATTGAGGACAGGACGAAACACTATTCCTATTCAACAAGATAACCAGTGCGCCATGAAAAGAAAGAGGACGAAAGACGCTCGGTGCATTGAACACCGCTAAGAGCCGGGGGCGGTCCAATGGCAAAAAAGAATACAAGTGAACATACACAATGCAGTATTTGCGGCTATATATCAATTCACCACCCGCTGTACTCCTTGTTCACTATCACCAGAATTACGCTGCATTGGAGACTGAAACACAGCTTCCCTCGTTCTGCTGGGACACATTACGTCATGCATTGGCGGCATTCTTTTTGAGTTTAATACACCAGAAGTGACAAAATAGTCATCCTATAACTGGACCTTCTAGAGTAAAGGCAGAAACAAGTGACGGCCAGTCACAACGCCATTGTGTACCAACAGAGGCAGCTCCTTCAGCTGAAGAGAATTTTTATTCAACGCTACTGTTGGAGAGAATACCCCGTCATTTACAACAGCTTCTCGACCACATCGAGCACCAGTACCATGTATCCTTCAATAAAATTGCAGAATATTCCCTTGCAGGAGCGCGAAAGCCCTGCTCCGGTATCTATTATGAATAGAACCCATGGTTCTCCTACAAGAGACGCGACATCCCAACTTTGCAATGCCCGGCTACGACGCATACCTGCGACCCACAATACCAGATGACAGCGCATGTCTTGCAAGCCGCAAGGAATCGCGTGGATGCAGACAGTAACTTTAGACGGAAACGCAGCAATCTTACTCTACAGCCGTTTTTCAGATGTCGAGATTAATCTCCAGCGGTGGTGTACATCTCATCTACAAGTAGTTGGCATGAATCGGTAGCTACATCAGCGTGAGGTTGCGTTAGTGTCCGTGTATGCCCGCCACACGCTACGGAAACCTGATACAATTGTCTGTAATTGGCTGGAGAGTATCCGGAAGACTCCTCATGGCGCTTTGTTTGTCACTCGCGGGGATTTAAGGGGGTACACACACAATTGGGAGCCAGAGCTAACACATTTCACGCAACAAACCCTGTTCGTGTGATGTAGAACTATTCCTAAATGCTTATTAATGACCCCAAATGTGCAACACGTATTAGTCAACGCGGCGGCCTTGGCAATACAACCGCGGACCTTACTTGGACGAATACGCCCAAATCCATATTTTGGGAATTAGGCGCGGATCCGCAAAGGAGATACAATTTCCCTTTTTTTCTTCGGCTCCATGGTCAGGCAGACACACTGCAAAATGCGCTACAAGCGTCCTTTATTGAGGAAGGTTTCGCCAAACGTTAGATGCTACACTCGTGGATTCTTCAGACGACGAGTAAGAGGATACACTTCCTGGAAAAACTTCTCCTAAGGATTGGCAAAGCCAACCGATTTTCCACCCGGCTGTCTGCTTCACCATGTCATCAGTGCTCCCTCAGCAGTACAGACACGGACGGTGGTGCCGGTGAATGTCCGTAAAGCATACGACTCCATCCCCCACATAGCTGCAATCGAAAGCGCGGATATTGTAGGAGCACGTGGTTAAACACTTGCATTCATTAAACATTCCCTGTACAAACGAACCTACAGAGTTCAAGTGGGAGAATAGATCACACCATGATGCCCAAACAGGAATAAACTACCCCAGCGTGCAGTCTTCTCCCCCACTCAATTGAAACTCGCAATACACAACTGCTGCCTTCCTAGAATAAATTCTGTCATTAAATTTCGCCACCTACACTGATGGCATCCCTATTTGTGCGACGACTTGAGCAGAGTGATACAGAAACACACATTACACCTGGCCTAGGTGTCAATACATTTACCTTCAGACAAGAGAAATGACTGCATCTGCTTAAAAAAAACTGAATAAGTGACCGTTCGTAATGGCCCACTCATGAAAACCGAGACAATCCGCAAGTGTTTACCCTATGATTTCAGGCTAACAGATACTCAACACACTTTCCAGCATGGTTCTCGGAGCATAAATTGATCTATATGTTAAAAGCATGAATAGAGAATAGGTGACCAATATTTGCCCTATAAAGTTGCTGAAGGGCTTGGCGTATCATGGTAACAATGTGAGGAGGCAAATCATACAGGTAGGGGTGACACCACCGACTTCTCGCCTCGGCGCTTCGCCATGCGGACATGTTCAACAGCAAGAATGCATGGTCGGAAAACGAAGCGAAAACATCAGCGAGAATAACTCTTAAAAACTGGTTAAAAAATCGATATTCCGAGAGCGCGAAATTTTATTGGACACAATGAAATTCAAAGTGAAATACGGAAAGTGACAATTGAACTCAGTACAGATAATTGTACAGACCTTTCCAAAAGGCGACTATGTTACCCTTTACGTACCCGCATGCAAAAATGGTTTGACGGTACATTCACCTTACGCAAAAATACTTCGTGCCACAATGTGCCCGGAATTAGGGATATAGTGGTTCTAGACGTCACATTTGGGACAGAGCCCGAGAACACCCACGCAAAAGTTTTACTGTTTCATTACAGTGCGAGCACAAATCTTTGCTCCTTTTTTCGCGAGACCGTTACTGGCTATGGGCGCGCAATTAGCACGGGGGAGAGAATGAACGCAGAAACAGCGGTGGGAGAAGCTGTTTCCGACGTCATGGCCGCTATATTTGGGAGAGAAGTGTTGCCAAACCAGAACTGAGCAGAATGACCACAGCAAAGTCAAAACCACATTGCGGTGTTATCGAAAGATAGAAAACAAGTTGTGAAGCCAGTTCGTTGCTCCGGAATTCCTCCGAATGACCTCGGCGGTGGCAGAAACATGCGCTGCACTGATTGATTTTCTGTTGCTATCGCAATACTAAATGACCTCCGCTGTGCGTCCGTGTAACGAAGATGATGCTCAGACATAATTCAATAAGAAGAGTTTGCGGTGTATATGTTCTGTTGTTTTCCTAAGAGAGTTAGTGCTCATTTACCCAATCAAGAAGGGAATAAACATTTAAAAGAACCTGTGCATAAGCACAGCTCCAAATATTGCATTGTGCAAACTGCCTGTATTCGTTTAGCGGGTAAATTAAAATGTCTGCCCTGTATGTTTGACTTGGTGTTGAAATTGCATATCCGAGCGAGTTATATTTGCTAGTCCACAGATAAAAACACCTATGCCGTATTAGGGGTATGGCGGACCAGTGTAGACGTTCACAAAGGTCCCGTTACTATAGTGGTTTCCCAAGCCTCACTCCCTCGTTTAAACTGACATTTTATTACGTCTACGGGGTGGCCTTATATGTCCAATGCCTTGATATTTTGAGGTTGTTGATAGGATATTTCTAAAAATTTTGTATTACTAACACTTTCTTTGTTGTTTTGAAATAAACGCTCAGACCGATACTTTCAAAGCCAATAGCCACGCAGATAGCAGTTGGTGTTGTGATACAGGCAGGCAAATATGCAGATCCACATTTGTTTATTTAAACGCCACCTGAATATATTTTTGGTAAACCTACTGATGTACTAGCAACGGCTTTAGGACGAAAACTGGTCTCTATTGGCGCGTTGTTCTTTCGCTTTATTATTGTTGCTGCTATGGCTATAACCACGAACACTTACTTTAACGTGAAAATGGCTGTAAATATACATTAAACACAACCAGCTCTACAAAGATTGAGTGCAAAAATATATATAGTTTCTGAAAAACCAAATTGTCCGCAATGAAAGTATATTTTTGTGGAGCTTAATGTTAAATTTCACCTATTTTGATGCCACGTGCAAAAGGTTTACAATTTTGGCCTAACAATGTTAAGAATCTTAGAAAAGTTCCCCTAATCAACGGTGATGCGCGAAAAAACATGTATAAACAAGACTTTCGAAAATATTTGCGCAAATATTTACGCAGCAAGCAACACTCTAGTATTATTCTTTACCAGAAGTACATTGTTTCCACATTGGGCCTGGTGAACCTAATTTTGCACCGCGTTTAATATTCAAGGATATTGTGTAATCTGATTTATTGTATTGGCAATGTTTTGAAAAAAAGATTATTTATGCGATATTAAAAACCCACAGTTTAGCACACGATGGCATGCCTGAATGTAGTCTATATGTTAGGCCATGCTGATTTTTGATATACTAGTTTTGTCGGCATTTTTAACCCGCATCATGAATCTTTGTTCACAAAAAGCTACACTGTTTAATCTGAAACCGTGTACTTTCGCAACTTCCAAACATATTTATTTGTTTTGAGGCTTTTAATTTACCTTTGTGAATTATTGACTCTAAATGCGGAGTGTGTCCTTATGAATATGTTTTGACAAGGCCTATCCAATTGCCCTGAATCTATTCCCCATTCCTGCAAAAATCTCTATTGGGAGACAGGCAGTATGCTCAAAATAAAAAGGCGAATGAATATGCTCCCCGGCTACTAACGTATATTAAAAACAATTATCGGAGTGAATTGCGCAGTTTTACTAGTTTTATACAAATAGAGGGGGTTTTCAATAGGTACATACGCGGCCATTTATTTGCTATTTCACAGGTTATGCAACCGGTGAGTTTACCTCCGTAACCTGCCATAGAACCCGCAGTTTTTATTACCTCCTCACTCGAGAGAAGAAGCGTTTCCAATTTTTTATGAGGACTACTTTTCAGCCGGCATTGCAGCGAGGCGAAGATATAGTTGTTTTCTAATGAGCAAGAGCAAAGGGTAATTTTCTGCTGCTCTTTTAAGGTTTCTCTGAAATACAAACACATGTGCTATGAATTTATGCCTTTAACATATAGAAAACCTACTGGTCCTCCAGTCGAAACGTCGTAAACCGCTGTTTTGTGTTTTAATCGTGCGTCTACCATTTTCTGAACAATTTCCTCTGGCTGCTCGAGAAGTTTATTTTACTTCTGATATATATATATATATATATATATATATATATATATATATATATATATATATATATATATATATATATATATATATATATATATATATATATATATATATATATATATACATATATATATTTATGTATATTTATATATATATCTACAAGCTGTGCGCACATCAGGATAAAATTACAATATGCAGCGCATATGCGTATCTCCCGTGTGATCACTCTTAGTTGTCCTAAGGACAGAAAACCTAACAACCAACGACAGTGAACCACGTGGCTTTCGAAATGCGAAGAACTCAAGAATATAAAACCAGAAAAATAAAGACTTCTGCCCCCCTCCCCCAAAAACAAAAAAATTATAAAAACAGGGACAGGACGTGACGGCCGATTTAGCATTACGGGGACGCAAGGTATGCAATTTCCTTAGCCGAAAAACCTACCGACGTCATGGTTATGCCAGGGTCACCCAGGCCCACCGTTTCAGCTGGTTCAATCATTTGTTCTCAGGTTTTGCTAATATTCCTCCTCTCATCAAAGCGAGGCTTCCATTTTCATCATCGGCAATGTTCACGAAGCTGCCTGCAGGCCCAATCTTCACGTATTGTAGATGCTTACGCAATTGGACGTTCAAACATCGTGATATCTGGCTTAGGTATTTGTGACCGCGTGTTTGCGGGGTGACGTACACCCCATTTTCGGCGCACCTGATGAGCTTGTTGTTGTGTTGGATGCTGCAGCTTTTTTCTGTTTTGGAACGAGGCAAGTCGCTCCAGAAAGCTTCGAAAGCTTTTCGGGGGCAGAAATTACAGCTAGAAAATATCGCCTAGTACCCTTTTGCGAAGCGATAACTTAGACAGCCTTCAATTTAGGCGATATCGTGAGCGGCATAAGTACATCTATTTGTTGTACCATGGCAAACTACAGGCAAGTAAAAACGAGTATATTGAACATGTTACTCGGCGGTTCACGCGTGCGCAACATTCCAAAAAGATTAGGGAATTCTCTTGTCGAACGGAGTCTTTTAAACATTCATTCTACCCGCGTACCATTCGCGAATGGAATAGACTGCCTACGGAAATTGTAGAGCGTGATAATGTACAATCATTTATGTCCGCAATCAACGACCACACGCAGTCCGACGTTCCCCCTGTACCTTTGTAGTGTTTGGCTGTGCCTGATTGAATGCTTTTCTTGTTCAGGGTTCTTTCTAAAGTATTTGCAGTTGTGTTTTCCACTTGTTTGCTTCCCTGTGTGATTTGCGTGTTGAATTGATGTTAGGCCGAGTGGCAAAGTTGTCGTCTTTGAAGTTCCCCGTTCTTTATTGCTGTTTTATTTTGCAACGCGAACAAATGCGTTCCTCTGTTTGTTCTATGCGCGTTATTTCCCGCAGTTGTCTAAAACTACTCCTGTTTCCCTGTTTTTGTATCATTATGTTTGTCCACTCCTGCCTAGGGCTTCTTAAATGAAGCTGGCAGTACCCTGGAAATAAATAAATAAATAAATAAATATCCAGTTTGACATTGCTGCGTGCACCGATCTGCTTATGCCGTGAGACAACTCGTGTATGCATGGAACAGGGGTTTTCTCACCGAGATGCGGTGGATACCCCGCCTTGTTCTAGTGAAGTACTTGTAATGTTGTGCTTATGTGCGGTCTTCTTGTATTTAGTAAATAAATAAATAAATAAATAAATAAATAAATAAATAAATAAATAAATAAATAAATAAATAAAAATAATTATTGTATCACAGGCTCCCTTAGACCAGGGTCCTCTAAATAGCTTTTTGGAGACCACCGTTTTCGAAACGTGGCAGCGAAGATATTTTTTTTGGTGAGGTCGCATGAGGAGGTATCCCTAAATAAAGTTATTTCCAATAATAACCATTGCCGCAGCATTACCCCTTTTTTACGGCTGTTCGGTAAAGAAAAAAACTTTTTTCGGCGTGCCCATAACAAGTGATTGACACAAGATGGTGGATTTGCTTTAGAAAATACCCAGAGACCAAGACTGATACATACATTTCGCAGCAATCATGTGAAACTCCGCCAAATGGCCATTCCGTACTGCTAAGCAATACGTACCCATCGAAGTTGAACCAACCAAAATACGGATTTCGAAAATACATTTAGCGTCGTATTGGTCTTCCAGGAGAAAAATACCCGCTAATATTTCCCAAACATATATATCAGCATTCTTCAGAAAAGAAGCATTTTTCAATCTTTAGGCTTTCAGCTTTCGTGTTTTTGGAGTGTTTGATGCTGGCGTAAAATTCTATTTCGATATATTCGTCGTCTGGTTAACCTCAAAAATCTTTCTAAGAAACACCACATCTTTTTCAACAGCGAAAGAATAAGACACGTTATTCCGCCCCACTAAGCGTAGTATCCTGCAGCCCAAGAAACGTCAGCCATATTGCATGATCATCTAAAAAAAAAATCAGCTTCACTGGCGGTGCGATTTACTTATCAAGCCGTATCAAGTGTAAACTTTACGTGGTGATGAGACAAACGAGCGCTCTTAGCAGAGAAACTGGCTTAACCGGGCGGATCAGAAGCAACTTCTATTACGACACTGCCAGCGTAGTTAACCTCCCAGAGTGTGGTACATGTGGCGAGCAATACGTGTAAAACGGATGTATTTTAAAAATCTTATCAACAATTTATTCCCATGTAAGAAAGAAAGAAAATTTGCTTTCATCAAAAGACCTCAGCTCTCTGACATACTCATTCGACCACTTTACAGGCACTGTGCTCCAAAGTCGAATTTGGACCCCATGCAACAGGGAAGGCTGCGAACCATACTTTATCTACATATCGAACACTCACTGAATGGGTATCCATGAATATTCGGCACGGCTATTGTGCCGTCTAATCAAGGCACACTAGCTGTTTCGAGCTTCGAGCGCTGTTTCGTATATTGTCATAAAGATATCTTTCTGCGCAGTTTATTCCTTTTTATGCAAAAGATACACCGTTGTCATGAATTTCTGTCACAAAGCTTGTTCTGCATGTCCTGCTTCTTCTACCTTCGCATTCCGTCTTCGTGTTCTTGTTTTCAAATTTGTGGCACCAGTTCCCCAATCATGTCGTTTGGTTTCCACCTACTCTTTTTTTGTGCTGTGCGAAATTCATGCCGTCATCTCTGCCACCCTACCTTGTAAGTTGTTTCCTATCCCACGGTCAGTTTGTTTCTTTGCGTGCGTGACATTTTATATACACAGTGTCCGGCCTCTTGGTACTTGCAGGAATTCAGGATGTCATTATAAATTCCTTATAGAAATACATAGTGGTCATTGAGACCTGGGAAGTCGTTCTAATGTACTTGATCTGTGTGGTATGTGTCTATTTGTTTGGCATTTCTCTACGATGTTGCCTGACCTCCACTCTTCTCTTCTTGTGTGGATGACGAACAACTCCTGCGGCGTTGGGAACGCTTGCCACTTGCGGCTTTAATGGGTTGCTTGCGGAGGTTTGGGCATTCTGCTTTGTCTACTGGGACTCTCGTTTCACCCCAGAACCGGACTTATGAACGGCACCTTAGCCTTCGACACTGGTTGTATCCACTGTATTAGCTATATGCCTGGTTATATTCACTGGAGGACGAATGCCCCTCCTGAAGACTTGCAGCCACGCTCATTGAGTGCCTTAAGTGCCTGAAACCATCGGGTGCTTGAAAACATCCGAACGATTATACAAATTGTTTGTAAGATTTTTAGCAAATGTATTCAATGCGTAGCAATCCCCACCTTTACCCCGGTATTTGAAGCGGCAGTGGCTACCACCCCCAAGCTGAAGAAACAATTACCAACATAAAAATACCCGCGAAAGAAGAGGGGAGCACAGCCCCACTATTAGCGTAGGGGTCGTTGCACAGGACGCGTCTTTTGCCGTGTCCTCGGATCAGATCCCACAAGGCGGACATGTTTTATACAATTTCTTTCTATCTTTCCAAAACCGTGTCAGTTTCAAGAATATTAAACGACCTACCTCATTGTACTTTTTGTTTCCTTGGCATTTTTACTACTTACCCTTATTTCTACATATTTAAGGTAGACGGTTGGCGTGGCTGTTTATTCTAACACTCGGGACAAGGAGGAGAAGCAAGCGGTGATGATGATTATTTACAAATTATGATGATGCCGAGCCAATCGGGGCTAGCACTGATGATAGTTGGTAAATATGGAGAAGCGCCCTTAACATAACCCAAAGTACTGGGAGCGTAGTCTAAACGTTTTTACTATCCCGCCAGTGAGGACGAGCTTCTCGACATCGGATAGCTCCTAGGTGTTTGTCTTTATCTCTACTAATTATCGGCGCTTCCTCATACTTATGTCCTTCATCGCATTCATTACTGTGTGTTCGCTGCTTTAAAGAGTATACCTAAATACATCTAGCTCCGAACATTGATCTCTAAACTTGTGGACTCTGAGTCTTTACGACGCTGTGCACGTCCTGTTCCCATCCCTGGAGCTCCGTTCGGGTCGCCTCCTAGCGCCCGACGACATGATTATGCTGCTGGAAATGCTCAACCCTTCGGCAGGCAGACCACCGCATTTAAAAGTAAAGAACTGCCAGCCTGATCACCTGCTCTTCTCTGTCTTTCGCGGAGACGTTGTGGATGTCTGGCTGAAAAGCTACGGAACTGTGAGCATGTTCAATATTTCGCATGACACTTTCAAGCTCCAGAATGTGTCTTTTTCCCTTTCGTAAGTTGCAAAGGCCTGGTGTATAAAGAAAAATATTTTATGACCGCCTGGGCCGACTTCTCCACTCAGCTGCGCCATGTTTTCTGGTCTTTGGAATTCGTTCTAACGACGGCAAGAAAAACTTGAGGGGCGAATGCAACATTTGCGAGCGACGTACACCTCATACATTGAGGGTCTAATTGCTCCGTGCTGGCGGGTGAACAAGGAAATATTGGACGATGATCATCTGATGACACCCTGAAAGGGATTAGGAAGTTCGCGTTGTCCGCTGTCGTCTTCTAAAATTTCATATTTCTCCGAAACATTTCGGATGACGTTCATTTTGAGCTGCAGACGCCTGCTCTGTGTCTTGGCAGTTAGACTCTGGCACGCATAAGAACAATAAATGGCGAAGACATAAACACCAGTCCCCTTGATACGCGCGGACCTCTTCTTAACGTGCCTACACTACAGGCATACGGGAGGTCATCAACAGCTAGCTTCGGTGACCGATCAAGCAATCTCAGATCGCGCTGCTTTTTTGGACGTGTCATCGTATTCTGATGTTGCTGGACGGCCACCTTTCTTGCTTGCATTGTTAACCTATCTCGCTTGCACCTATAACGTATCTCTCTTGCACTGTTAGGAGGGCTGCGGCCTCACTATACAACATAGCAATCATAACCTCCAGATCCTGCGGCCAAATGACATGTAGGGTATAATTGTGGGATTCGTTTCAAAATCACTCTGTTTTTTCGGAGAAGCAAGCAGAAGGAATGGTGTGGTTGTGTCTATGATGAATGTCATGACACCGCACGCCTTTACAGCTACCAATAACGAGTCTACCAGTCTCCGAATCATTGTCCTTAGGGTCCAATACATTCCGCTGACGTCCACCGATTTTCTCGCAAACAGCGGTGCTGATCTACATTCCAATGGGGCAGTACTGCGTCGCCTCACTTCCAATCACCTTTCGAAAAATCAGGTTGTAGCTTTTGAGATGAAACCGGCAGCGATTGGGACAGTACCAATTGCCACAATGCATTTATCAAACGCGTTTTAGGTATCTGTTAGGGGTGCTTGTGTGGAAGCGTTTGTAGGCAAACCACATGAACTACAAATTTTTGCAAATATTTATGACTCAACATCGCAAATTTGAAACTCCGTACGACGTTCCTCGATTACATTGCGTCGCCGCGACATCCATCCGGCTGGCAACAAACCCCACAGTTCTTGTTCCTATCGATTGCCCTTTTCACCAATTCAATGTGACGTGCTCCATGCGCGATGTTACATGCTTATCATCGGCTAAGATTTTCTCGGTTCAACGTCGGCTATTACTTGTTGCCGCACACTCCCAGTCAGCCTTACTGGCACTGAGCATTCCGTACCTTCTACGTCTGAGTCTCCCCAACGGGTGTTAACGGCGGACTGTGTACTACTCCTGGGAGCAAGCATATGTTTTCTGCTTCGGCAAAACTAGTTGATGCAGAAATGCCAGTCTTCACTTCTCGGCATCTGCTTTATTACTGATCGCGTTCCTGCCAGCCTTTGCCAATTTTCCAACGCAAAGTTCCTAATCCCTATACGTAACGCTAAGGGTGACCAATTCTTACTTCCGCAGTTGCGCAATAGCGCTTCTGTGTCACAAAGCAACTGCTGAGCCAATACCTAGTGGTAACCATGGATTGAACCTCTACGTGGTACAAACAGAAAAGGAGGATTTATTTGCGTGGCACCTCTACCTATTATCATTTTATTCCCATTGGTTCACACCTTTTTCCTTTGTTTATTCACTTTATTTCTTTTATTCGAAAGTCCAGTTTTTCCTTCGCTCTAGGTTAGGGCCCATTTCCTCGTCAATCCCCCTGAGTGGGCATGAGCCATTCTTTTGGCACCAACCAATCAACCCAGGATGGGTTTTCCACATTCGATTGATGGAGGGGCGAGCCTCGAGCCGCGCGAACGCAGTTCTTGCACAAGCTATGCTTGTTTTTACTTTTATTAGAAAGTAGGCCATAGGCCAGGGGGTATAGTAAGAGAAAGGGGAGCGAAGACCACAGGTCTTATCACGTCGTGTTCAAAGGATCTGTTCAGAAGTCGTGCAGGACACTGCTAAATTGCTCGTACTAGGCCGCTTTTTGTGGGATAAATTATGATTTGGAAGAGTGTGTCGTGTGAGAGGAATGTTGGGTTGATGCAAGTTGTGGGGTCGTGGAGAGTGGGGAATGTATCTACGAAAGATAGCAAACTTCGGGCAGTGCCAGATGTGGTGGTGGAATCGGCTGCGATAGAGTGGTTGCAGTAGGCACATCAGGGGCGTGCTGAAGATAATACCATTGCCTAATGGTCTCTGGTGCCATACAGGGGTTGGTGAGGAACTTGTTCAAGACGATTTCTTGTGCTCGGGTCAGGGAGGGGAAGGAGGTGAGGATGCCTGAAAGGGTGAGTGCCTTGAGGTGTAGTTTCAGTTGCCTGGATCTACGGAGCCTGATTACGGGAGTGAGAGTGGGGTCATCGTGAAGGCAGTTGGTCCAGGGGTGGTCAGAGAAGGGTGACACCGGGGGTCCATCGGATGCCATTGTGAGAAGGGCCTCCTGCGCAGCCACATACGCTGCTTGGTTCCGACAAGCAGCTGCTTCATGACCAGGGTTCAAGTCAATTCTGACTTGGCAGCCTGATTTTGTTTTAATTTTATTTATTTCAGATACTGTAAGCTATTACAGGATGTTACAGGAGTGGGAAAGTACATCATAAACAACACTGACATGCAAAAAAAGTTCCAGGCGTTTTTGCAGCCGCCAAATTTTCATAGGGGCAACTTCCCGTCCAAGCCGGGCGAACTTCCCAAGTGGTACGAGATTTCGGCGCACGTTAAAAATCCCCAGGTTGTCAAAATTAATCCGGAGCCTTCCACTACGGCGCGCCTCATCGCCTGCGTTCCGTCGGCGCGTTAAACCCCCCAATCAATCAATCGAACTTCCCAAGTGTTGTAGTGCCACACAGGGGCCGAGCGCCAAGACGGGGACTCGCTTGTATCTATTTTACCGGTAGGTGTCCGGCGCCACCAAGGCACACGGATGCAGATGGTGCCTTCCACAGCCACGGTGGACGCTCAACTCGCCACCGCCTGTGGCAGGACATGCGGCCAGACTCTAACCCTCGGCAATGTCGCAAGGCGCCATGATGTCGGGGGCCCCGACAGATGGACAAGGGTAAGGGGCGCTTCGAGAGGGTAAAGGCAGCTTTCCAGACGTGGATTCTCCTTTCAAGGGTCCTGACTCGACCAGGGACGCCTGTACCCATTAAAGAGACCGGTGGGTGCCCAGCGGTACGAGGATTGGAACCCACTACCTACCCCGTACGAGGCGAGTGCTGTACCTCTGAGCCATTGCTGTGGTTCGAAAGTCTCTCCATTTTTGCAGCCACCCCATTCCATAGGGGCGATATCCCATGCAAGCCGGGTGAACTTCCAAAGCGTTGTAGTCCCACACAAGGGTGTAGCGCCAGGCCAGGGAGTCGCTTGTAACTATTTGACCGGTAGGTTCCCGGCGCAACCAAGGCACACGAATACAAATGGTGCTTTCCACAGCCACGGTGGACGCTCAACTCGCCACCGCCTGTGGCAGGATATACCGCCAGACTCTTCCACCCCTGGCAATTCCGCAACGCAGCATGATGGAGGATGCCCCGCCAGATGGACAAGAGTCAGGGGCACCTCACTAGGGTAAAGCAGCTTTCCAGGCGTGTATTTCCCTTTCAACTGTCACACTCGACCAGGGACGCCTGTACCTATTCAAAGTTATACCCGTTCCACCGGGGCCTTTCCCGACAAAGTCGGGTAACTTCCTAAACACGAGATCCCCAGTGCAGTGGGTGTTTGTATCAATTTGTACTGGTTGGGGCCAGCGGTACTGATGTACCTCCCACATTCTCGTACCACATGGTACAAACCGACGTGGTAGAACGGCTTCCAGTATACTGAATCTTCTTACGGATGCCGCCTGCCCCCACTTTTATTCGAGTGGGTTACCAGTGGCTCCAGAGGAACCGACCAAGTCTGCCGCAGTTGTAGTGCGTGTCCAAGCCATTCATCCCTCGCCGAGACAGGGGGCACTTGTACCCTTTGAACTGCTGGGCGCCCAGCGGTCCTAGACCCCGCTCGAAGGGGTTCGAAGGACCTACCACATGGCCTCCCAGGGCTGCTCGTGGTCAAGCTGCAAGCGTTTCTTCCAAATCAAGACGAGCTAAGGCACGGGGACTGTTGTACCCTCTAAAGAAACCGGTGGGTATCCGGAGGCCCAGGATTCAAAACTGGTACCGCCCGATTACGAGAGGAGTGTTTTACCACTCGACCATCGACAACAACAAAAAAGTCTTGCATTTTAGGAGCCGCCCATTTCCATAGCGGCGATTTCCCGTACTTGCCGGGTCCACTTCCCAAGCGTTGTAGTCCCACACAAGGGCCGAGCGACATGCTTGGGAGTCGCTTGTACCTATTTTGCCGGTAAGTTCCAGGCGCCACCTAGCCACACGAATGCACACGGTGCCTTCCACAGCCATGGTGGCCGCTCAACTCGCCACCGCCTGTGGCCGGACATGCAGCCAGACTCTTTCATTCCCGGCAATGGCGCAACGCGGCATGATGGCCAGGGGCCCGGCCATGGACCATGGTCTGGGGCCATTCGCAATGGTAAAAGAACCTTTCCAGACTTGGATTCCGCTTTCAAAGTTCCGCTCTCAACTGGGGACGCCTGTACTCGTTAAAGAAACCGGTAGGTGCACGGCGGGACCACGATTCGAGCCCAGTACCTCACGCATACAAGGCCAGTGCAGTACCTCTGAGACATCGCAGCGGTTGGCTAAGATGAGCAACAGTTTTTTTACCTCTTTTCTGTGTGGTGCGGGTATATAAGTGGACTATTTTTGAGTGCTCAAGCCTTTTGGGGTGTCATGCCGTCAGAGGAATGTCATTGGAAACACCCAAAGGGGCCCCCTCGCCGGCTGTCGCCAATAATGTGAGCCTGAGGTCTTCATTGCAGTTACTTGACGTTATCCAGAATTTGAAAATTTGGGAAAGATGTGGTCGCATCTTCTTTCTTGTTTTTGTAAATTTTAATACGGGGAACCGCGGTTACGTAGAGACTACATTTAAACCCGGTTATTGCGAACTGTAAAATGTGGCGCTATAAGGTTCGATATAACTAATAGTTTGATATAACAAAACCCGCTGATAACGAGTTTTTGTTACGAGTTCGCAATGTGCAGAAACCGCCACCCCCCCCCCCCATTCCCGGATGCGGAAACCAAAATAATGTGAACTATGTCGTTACCTTAGGCAAAATAATCCATTTACTGCAAGCAACACACATTCTTGCTGCCTCAACTGCCTAATTCGCAAAGAAGGAATGACTCTACTTTTCACATTCATTCCGGCACCTTCATCTAGTCAAGCATTCGATTCTTTTCCTTTATATTAACGCAATATTGTCTCAGCATATCAACTGCCGAAAATGCTTCATTAGGCACTGGACGGCTTTCACTCGCTGCATTCTCTGCCTCTTTGGATGTTTAAACAGCACCAGCTTCCATGACGTCAAAGACTGTGTCTGCATCGCAGGGGCTCACAGTCATGGCAACCTGGTCGTTGACGAAACTCAGGATGGTCTAGTTTTTTGGTGTGCAGTTTAGGTGAACAACCATTTTAGACTAGCCCGGATTTCCACTTCGCTTCAGCTACAAGAAACAGCCTAATTGAAATGAAATAAAACAGCCGAAATAAAAGAGGCAAACTTGGCCTATTGTATTTACACTGCTTTTTGTTTTTGTTTTAGAATAGGGGGGGGGGCAGGATTCAAGTTGCATTTCACTGTATGAGGCTTCTCCGTGTTGAATGTTTTTCAAAAATCTAAGTGTTTTGTATAGGCTAAATATGCCTGAATATGTCAACAAGTACGATATTTTACCTTGTGTTTACTTCGTTCAGCTAAAAGTAACAACTATCAACAATGTTCATTATAAGAAGAGGAACTTTCCTTTTAACCTATACATCTATATACTGAGTGGGAAGGCTAACGATGGGCATGTCATTTGCAAGCAGAGCGTAACTTTTGGGTAAATACGTGTTAATAAATTTATTACAGGCCGTTGCTAAAGTGAGTCTTTTCGCAAGTTGTTTGGTATAACCACACAGCAGCGCACAATGGGGTTAAAAGGAGAACATGTATGGGTTGTTCACCAATCGGGTAACCCAGTCGGGTAACCCAGCAAAATTATATTTCGTTATTTTAGGTTGATGCGATGTTTGTCAAAATATTGAATTTTTAATAAAAGCAGCACCTATATACAACAAGAGCATGATATTTATAAACAAAAGCCAGCGAAGTATGGGTTTATACGAACACATGAATAAATGAAGGCCTATACTTTGAGCCAGCGTATTCTGCGTAATCGATCAAATATGATTATATTTGGCAAGATTTCCGTGGGCTCGGCAGCACCGCAAGGAACCGAGCTAATCTTCCTGGCTTCTTTTTGGGGTAGTTTCTCGAATTTCGGTGACTACAGCGGCGAACCACCCGGAGTGCGCGTCGCTTGCCCGGTCGCGGTTGACACTGTAGGTGTGCCATTCACGCTCCGCCTTTCCATATGGAAGGCGAACGAAGCGAGAGCTACGGACACCCAAAGGCCACGTCTATCCAGACCTGCGCAGCCAGCTCATTTTAACTGGCCATATCTGGTGACATCTTCGCGATGCCGCCCCTATCTGGAAGCGGAGAGTTGCTGCAGAGCGCATGCGTTGAACCTGGGCATAAAGCCCGCCCGGATCGTTGCAGCGCTCGGAAGGCTCGGCAACACCGCAATGACCCGAGCTAGTCTTCCTCGCTTCCATTCGGTGCAGGTAACAAACCGCGATTGTCTTTTTGCTAAGCGAACTAGTTACCGTGCCGTAGTCTTGCTTCCGAGCCAACACTGGTTTTGTGTTTTTGTTTATGACTGTGCAAACGTGGTAGTGCCGATTCTTTTGTTAGCTGGCGATGTTGAGCAAACCCTGGGCCTGACTCTTCCAACTCTTAAGACTCCGCCGACGTTTCTTACGGAATACTCAAGGCACCTAAAGAATTGCAATCTGGGCCGTCACCTATGCTGCAGTAATTAGAAGCGACTCACTCAACGCTGGTTGAGCATGGGAAGACCTTTTGGAAAATGAAAGAAACGGCTATAGATAAGATCGAGTCAGACCATGCTTTTCTGAAGTCTATGAGGCCACTTCTGGTAGTACTGCCGACGAATGCTGATAACAATGGTCATCACAAAAAACTGATTACGACTCGAATCAATGACGCAGACAAGAGATCAAGGCGCAATAACCTGGTATTTTATGGGCACCAGAAAACCCAAAACCAATGATGGCAAGAGTTAGAAAAATAGTAATTGAGCAGTACAATCGCCTTTTCAAACTACCGTTCAACCCCGTGACATTGAAAGGGCACAGCGCATTGGTACGTTCCGCAACGGAAAGTGCAGACCAATTATTGTTTAATTCACCCATTTTAAAGATAAGTACAATATACTGTCACTTAGCCGTAACCAGAAAAACACCGAATTCAGCATTTCCCAGGACCACTACGCTAGTTGTCGCCTTGCCCATAAACGCCTGCTTGAATTTGGGAAAACTCAAAACCCCAGCTACAAGCTGCGCCATGAAATACTGACCGTAAAGAACAAAATCTATGTGTTTCGACATGCCTCAAATAACTTTCAAAAACAGCTCATAGCAGCGGTAAAGCAAAAACGCTAGTCACCTGCGTCCCGTCAGTATTTACAAATTTTGTTAACATACTAAGTGTCATTCCGAAGCGGGATAACCCATGCGTCTGGATACAATTTTCATCGTCAAGTATCCTGCTACTACGGGAAAGGTGACTAAACCGATTTGTCGATGGCACGGAAATATTGCCAAGTCTCATTGTCCTTCATAGTGAGGACAGGGATAACAACTTGCCCGCTGATGCTGTCCTTGTAACCACGAAACGATACCTACGTTCCACGCGCATCAATATTACATCACCATAAAAAAGTTGTTTGGCTCAGATGCCATGGATCTGACCCGCGCCTCTTCATCGGTGTTTGCTACCGCGCTCCTAGTACTGACAGTTCTTTTCCCGTCGGTTTCTTGAAACTTTTAACCAAGTGAGAACGACCCACCCAAACAGTCCTATATTATTATTTGGCGAGTTTAATTTTCCACAATGAGTTGGGCTCTGATGCTGCTTCTATGTCATCATCATCAAAAAATACGCCTCCCCGGGCTAGTGTATCCACACGTGCCTGTCCTTTGTATTGACGAAACTGATCACTCCTCCTACACGTGTTACCGACCACTCGTCCAACATTTTAAATCGTGTCTTAACTTCCCACCCTGCGAACGTCTCCCCTATCACCTGCCTGTCTGGCATGATTGATCATTTGGTTGTGCTTGACTCATTCTCATGCAGTTTGCACATAACTAAAAAACCATAAAAACCCTCGTTGTACGATAAAGGGGATTGCGACAGTATGAACCGGGTCTTAGCAACGTTTGTTTGAAACTTTACTTCAAGATTAGAACCGCACTTTCTTGAATCCAGTTGGCTACTTTTTAAATGAGAGATGCAGGGCCTAATACGCCTTTATATTCCTCAAACAATATCTAAACACCACAGTTCACTTTGGTTTAATACATCCCTTAAAAGCTTAAACAACAAAAAAAAGATTGTTCTCAGGAGTAAATATTTCTAACAAGAGTCAAGCCTGGCAAAAATATTACACTGGTGAATGTGATTAAAAAATCTGAACCGCCCTTGCTAAACAAAGTTTCTTCTCTGTAACCTTGCCCTGTATGCTACGCACTAAACCGAAGTGATTCTGGAAACTGATTATTCCCACTGAATCCTACTCTGTTTCCCTGTGCGATAGCTCTAGACTCCCTACCCCGGAACATAAAGTACCAGATATATTAAACCTTGATTTAGCGCCGTTTTTACGGGTGAACCCTAAATAAACTTCCCACTGTCCCTTCCTATGATAACCGCCCATGCCGAGTAATATGTTTGAACCAGGTAAAAATTTTACAGTGCTAAAAAACACAAAACATGTGAGTAGCTTGTTTGTCTCCCTCAGTTTTTAACAGTCTCTCAACAGAGGATCGCTTCCCTATGACTGGCGCATTAGTAAGAATATCCCTTTCTCTAAATAGGAAAATCCTTGGACCCCTAATAATTGCCGTCTACTTTCAATTTCTAGTGTTTGTTCTAAAATCATGGAGCCTATAGTGTATTCGCATTTTGCCAAATTTTTGAATTCTGTTAATTTCTTCAATCCAAATCAGCATGGTTTCTGTAAAGGTCATTCTTGCGACGCTCAGCTTGCCATGCTGCTGGATGACGTACATTTATTCCTACACCACAGCACTCTAACTGATGCAATGTTTGTTGCTTTAAAAAACACATTTGATAAAGTCCAACATAATCGCCAACATAATCGAAATTTTTTCTCCCCTTAATTTCAACAAATTACTTCTGCATTCCATAAGCTCATTTCTAGGTGACCACCAGCAATTTGTCCACGTAATTCGCGTACATCATCACTCACGTACCTGCTCTCCGATGTGCCCCAAGTTACTGTCCTGGGGCAACTTCTTTTTCTCATAAAAGTAAATGATCTACCCAGAAATCGTACGTCGAACGTCCGTCTCTTTGCTGACTGCTGTGTCATTTATCGCCCTATATGTGTTAGATCTGGCATATCCGCGTTAAGAAAAACTGCGAGTTGGGCTTGTTGGTATAGCGTCATGACAGAACACCGCAAACCAAAACTAGGACAAGAAAGACCATGGGACTTCGTCAAGTCGGGGTTTGGACTAGTTGCTAGTAACGATTAGTCCCGTGGTCTTTCTTGTCCGAATTTTGTTTTGCCCTGTGTTTCGTCATATAAGCACTACAAGTAGACTTATTTTGCCTGCAGTATTGGTGCAATAACTGGCTTATGTACATAAATGTAAAAAAAAAAACGTGCACGTTTTTTTACACCCCCGCCGAAATTATGCTCAGCCTTAAAGTACAAATTACAACAATGCTATTGACTCTGTTGGCAAGCTTAAATACATACGCGCCCATATATGCCACGACTTAAACTGGCCTTTTCACAATAACCACATAACGAGCGCGGCTAACAATGCTCTTCGGTACCTACGCCATAATTTTGCGCTAACCCCACCCTCAATAAAATTACTTGCGTATGTAACTTCCGTCTGGCCTTATTTAGAATATGCAAATGCTATCTTCGATCCTTACGAACCTTATTTGATCAACACCCTTAAATCTGTCCAAAATCGCGGCGCTCGATTTATTTTGCCTGATTACTCCCACCATTCAAACGTGCCAGCGTTAAAACCAGAACTTAACCTTGCTACAAGTGAACCTCGCCGCAAAATAGCTCGAATATGTCTTTTCCGCAAATTTCTCCGCACGCAACAACTTAGAAACCAGTACATCAAACTACACCACCCTATTTCCCGTGCTAGTCACACCAACGTAGTCTATCCGGGTACTGCCCATACTAATACATTCAAACAGTAATTTTTCATACGCACATCCGGAGACTGGACTAACCTACCTACTGCAGTTGGTACCATAATTGACCAATGCCAATTCAAGCACGCCATTGAAGTGCCCCCGTAATTAGTGTAGACATTCTGTTGCTGTCACTACGTTGTTATAACCCTAATTTTAGATGCGGAGCATCTCATGGTCGGGGCTATGTCCCTCCCTTGTCGTTGTCGTTGCGCCGTCCACACCACCACTGCGCCTACTCAGCTTACTGAACGCCTGGTGGTGTGTTACCCTTATATGGCTGCTGGAGTGACAGTGTTGCCGGTGTCTTCGTGGGCCGGTACGAGATGAGCACGCTTCCCCTTTAAGGGTTCCTGGAGAGACAGTGTTGCCGCAGTCGGCCTGGGCCGGCACAAAACAAGCATGCTTCACGCGCCTTAGAGGATTCATCATCGTCGGCAGCGGCGTGCGGCGGCGACTCTCGGCGGGTTATGATTACAAGCAGCCGACAACCATTCGCGGAACGTGCATTGGCCTCATCTTCAGCAACTTTAGGGTTCATTAATTGCAACAGCCCTTGACTTTACAATTCATAGACCATAAGGCGGTCATAATCTAAGCGAAACGCCGACCAGAGCTCGAAGTCACTTACGTTGACAATGAAGATGATAATGCCTAAATGAAGACAGGCTCATACCATAAACAACGTCTCTCTCTCTCGTTAATGCCTCTCAACTCCAACAACCTCACCCCCCTCCAATACAATCACACCATCTTCCCATAGGGGAACCCTGATTAGTATGCGAAACAGCCATGGGGTCAACGCAATTTCCCATTCGTAGTTACGGAAAGTGAAAAGTGTGGTAGTTACAATGGAAACCAAACGGTTAATTTAACTGTAGGTACATACTTCAACCTCACAGAAAAGACGAACTGAAACCTAATGGGCAATACATGGACCCTATGCCAGCTTCGCATGCTACTCAGGGTTCGCCTACGGAAAGGTGGTGTAATTTTTAGTACGGTATCTATACCCACCCCTTAAATAGAAGTGCCGCCATAACTACTCTACATCGGCTCTTGCCGTTACCATGTTGTTACCCTTCTTGCATGAGCCGTGTCATGCCCACCCCTCATGTAATGTCCCAATTAAACATTTCAGGAATCAAACATCAAATAAATCAAATGAAATACTTTGTACGGACTATGTCACTGGTGTGGCAAGAAATCCACTACACATTTTCAGGCATCGTGTACGGAGAGAAAATCTGAAGATAAAATAAAATATAACAGCACTAATTACCCGCACAGAGTGATTAACATTTTATAGGATGATCTAAACACACATAATCAAAGGTTTCTAAGACCCACAAAATACGCGCACACTACAAGCAAACTAACCAGACTAACAAGGCTTTGTTGGTGGCTTTGGTTTTCTTCTACTGTTCCAGTTTTTTTGCGCCTTAAAAACTATATTATTATTGTACGAACTGGCCCTCCTCGAGGTGTTGATGTTTCGAAACAGAACCAAGCAAGACTCTTAAAGCAGGCGATGTCCCGCACAAAAAAGTTTATGTTCTGCGTTTTTTCATTGGATTGGTTAAATAAATCAGTGAGCCGGCTGAACACGGCCCATAACTATCTTACATGTGTTATTGGCACATCAAAGTGACGTGGTATACTTTTATTATGCCGAGGCCAATACACTAACCAATGGCTTTTAAAACCAGTCCAAACGTTTCTGAGCCCAATCGGCTTCTTTAGCAACGGTGTTGCGTCAACCACCAGCAGCCTTAAGTATAGCAGCTTGTTTTTTTTCCTTCATTGAATTTGGGCGGTTGGTCCATCGAAGAGTAAATGGCGTGGAAGTCACGACAGATCAATTCAACGTTCGCCCAATCCTTTGTATGTCCACGATATAGGAAGGATTTTTGTGGGAAATATGCTTTAGGGCAAAACACCTCCACGACGGAAAAGTGGATCGTATGGTCAGCTTTTCTGTAGTGTTCGTAGAATGCGCTGCGCTGAAGTCCCAACTTACATATGTCGGTTTTTTGCGGTCATGGGTGTTCTGGTAAAATCAGGATTTCGCCGAATTACTTGGAGTGAGATGATGCAGGAGATATTTTCAAATGAGCCCTTGCCTGTTTTTCCCCAGCCGGCACTTTTTTATTGGGTGCATCAGCGGTGCGAGCGTTGACGCCGACTTTTGACCCTGACTGAAGTGCGTTTCTTCTCACGTATTTGGGTTATATGCGTGCCCCCCTACCCACTAGTCCACTGACCTAACTGCAGTATACAAAGGGTTTTTATCCAGGATTTTAAGTTTATATCCTCAAATTCATTATGAGGTATGAAATGTTCAATGCAACCCTGCCGTAAAGGCATATGGTATAATTAGGCATGAATAAAATGTACATATTATATAACTTAACAGCCATATTTTCAGCTACAAATCTTTATTGAGAGCAAAGCTTCGAAAAATAAGATCAAATAATAAAATGTTTCCTTTCAAAACGTTCATTATCGTAAAGTAACTGGCTTAAATGAGTGAAACAAAAAAATCAGCAATGGACAATGTGCCGCGGAATTTTTTTTAATAAATTCGTATCAAAGGGCTGTGCACACCACTACAGTAACATTCTGTTGCACCCCAAAAACAAAAGTGGGCAGCAAGTGCTCTTTTAGAGTAAAAGGCACACTTTTCCTTGACATAATACTCGCAACAAATGAGCAAAAGAAACAGATAAATACGGAGATATAAGGGGAAATATTTGTTGAAGTATTAAAAAACTAGAATTTTAAAAATTTTGGGGGAATGGTAAAGTTGCATTATGTAGCTTATGAAACTTGTTTATGGGTATTCATGTTTAAAAACCACGTTAGCAAGAATGGTTGAAGAACGTGTGAAACCAGCTTGCGTATTTTTATGCAATAAAACGATGGAGTCCGAGGACACGGACAAAACGGACGTTAAACTTGTGATGAACAGCTTTGCAATTGTGGACTAACGTTATGGCTAATGCTAAAGGAAAAGACACTGTTTTATTAGGTATGTAAAGGAACTTGGCATTCTAAAACAATTATATTTGTTCACGAGTCGTAGTTTGGTGATGGCAAAATATTCAGTACATTTGAAACACCCTTAATGATCTTAAACAACCTTGTTAGGTCAAATGCAAGACAAATGCCTGTCCTCTTGATCCGTTCCCCCCCCCCTCCTGTTATACGGTGCCCCATATATCCTTTGCCTCCGAACATTCTTATGCTTCCTCCATCGGGGTAATGGCCTTTCCCTTCTCCTAGGCCCATCTCTTGTTATCGACTCTGTGACCCTTATTTTCCACCGGTGTTCAGGTTATCGTACTCCATAGTCCACCAAGCTATTTCTTTTTTTCGGTTGAAGAATGATATCTTTTGCCCGGGTTTCTTCCATATTTCACGTGTTCTTTTTCTTGTCCAGAAGCATTATTTCTATCAACATTGCTTCCATGGCACTTTGCGTTGCTCAAAGTTTGCTTTCTAGCTTTTTATTTAGGTGCCAAGTTTTCGCTCCATATATCTTCACCTGCAGGATCATTGAATAAATGCATTTCTTTTCAGGAATACAGGGAGCTATTTACTAATAGTGAGTGTTCACAGAGTGCCACCGAACCCAGTCATGCCTTGCAAAAAATTGTGTCCTCGTGGTTGGAATTAACCCAAACCATCTTGCCAAGGTAGTCGTATTCTTATACTTTTTGTAGCGCTTCGTGTCCTAAGCTTAAGAGGCCATTTACAGCAAGCTCATTCCTTATTACTTAAACTTTTTCTAATAGTTTTTATTCTCACGGCTATGCTTTTGATTGTAGTTTCTTAAACATTCTTTGCGGGTACTCTGCAGTTCCACACAGCAATACTAGGGCGTCTGCAATTTCTAGATAACGGAAATATTTCAGGTTTATCATTGTCACTGTGTTTTCACTGTCCAGTTTTATATTACTCCCTCCAGATATGCCGTGAACAGTTTTTGCGATGTAGTGTCTCCCTTTCCCACTCCCTTTTGGAAGAAGAAACTTCGCCTTTCTTCTGAAGTGTTATTCAGCCCTTACCACGTTATTATATGTTGTCGGGAGGTCATATAGGTCGCCTCAATGTCTGGTCCATAATACGTTTTAGCACGGCTGCAGTTTGTATTGAGTGGGACACTTCCTGCTAGACCATAATTGCCATGTAAATGGGGTTAGTTTATTCAGAAACTATTTCTAACACTTGATTGATAATATTGCTGTGACCCATGGTTGAGTATACATTCCAAAAATCAACCTGCTTTCTGTGTTTTTAGGAATATAGGCTGTCTCCAATGTGGTTACTTCGAAATTTGTAAACAGCTTATTAAAAACTTAGAGTAGGCTGATGGGTCTGAAATTGTTATGTTTCTCGGTATGTCTCTTTTTATGAGTCAGTATAATGTTTGAGTTTTTACGGCTATGGGATTTACTTGGGTGTTTAGCATTCTAAAAGCGTGCGGCAAACTTTTTCACTGCTACCTCTGCTCCCTCTAGCAGAAGATCCACCGTAATGTTATGGTCGCCGGCACCCTATCCACTTTTTATATCCGTGAGAGCATTTCTGCCATCCTCTTCATTACTGAGTGGTACATAATGAGTAAGCTTGTACTCTCGAATTTTTCTCCTTATTTACCGTCGCTGGCATCGAGATACCATGAAGTGTGGCTTGTCGGTAAAATTGGAACAAAGTTTGAAAACAAACACCTGGAAAATTTGAATGGCCTGCGGTTTTAAACCTCGGAATTTCGCAAATGACATTACATATGCAACACATACGACAACTACGCCTAATATTGGCATACGATGTCATTTATAATTTCGTTGTGGTATCACTTTAAACGCTTTTCAAACCAACAGTACAGCCTCAATATCTATATAGGTAGTTGTTCTGGAATTGCAACATGCCTTTCATGCCACCTCGATTTGAAGGCGGTGAGGCATCATCAAGCTGTTCTGGAAGCTTTTGCCCGTATCCCACAGAACATTCTATTCTCTAATAATAAATGTCAGTTGTAAATACAGCAACCTACTTATAGAATATTAAATCGTGGAACGATTCAAGGCGAATATTTTCAAACCGTTGCCTTGTGGGGACTACACAACAAATTTACAATACTGAACAAGCGACAAAATATGCCAAAATAATTTTCTCTTTCTGCGAACTCATTCTTCAATTAACCATTTAATAACGCAACATGTACCTAAAGGGCCGCGCCTGGTAAATTGTTTATTTGTGTATAATTACACCTGCTTTGCAATCTTTTCGAGAAGCAGTGAAGCCACTCTGACGCCATACCGAAGGTTCTAAGTCATCGCTAAAAATTCCACGTTAGCACCCGCCAAATGGCACTAAACAAACGCAACACAAATAAAACAGCAATTTACCTTTGCAATATAAAGAACGTTTAACGTTTACGGTACTAACGGGTATAGAAAATGCACAGTTCTTTAAATCAAAAGGTTCAAACCATCGTTTTTTTTTCGGAAATACACTAACGACGCTAAGGGTTATCAAATGTGTGCAGAGATTTTGAACAAGCCGGGTGTGTCCACAATTTGTTGCTTAAAAATTATGGTAATGCAGTCGTCGAGAGACTACACATATGGAATGGCCTCCACTTTGGTTGATAGAAAGCAAAAGCAGAAAGACGAATCAGGTTTGTTTCAACTATGGCTTCCAACCACACATTGGCACCTAAACCCAGTTCTTGTCCTCACTCTCTTTGTCGTCGTGGCAGCAAAATCTGATAATATGTCCTTGGCACTCGGCAGCAGCAGCACCTTCCTCCCGCTTATGTGAAGCGCTTTTGTTCGAGTTTGGAGACGGTTACCGTACGAATTTCAATTCGTGCCTCTCCAGTAGTGGCTGGGCAAGAGCTAAGATCGTCGTCTCCCCAGAAAGTGTCTGCGTTAACCATGAATGCGTATGCGTCTGCGTCAGCGTCAACTAAACCGGGCGGCCTATAAAAGGACTGATTATTCGGACACTCCTAGATCTAGCGCTCGGAAAGCGTAGCAGCTTCATCCCGCTCATTCCAAGGGCTTTTGTTCGACTTTGCAGGTTAGTTTTTTTATCTTGCCGTGCTACTTAGTATTTAGCGCTCACTGTATTTCGCTGCCCTGCTAGTGCTGCTGGCGCCAATATGTCAACTGACCCTCAATTGCAGTTTTGCCTCATTATGGAATGTACTTCATGTGTACAAAATGTGACTATGTCCAGCACCTGGGTAAATTATCCGGCGTATTTGGTCCTGGCTTTCGCAATACAAGTGAGTCTCTTAACGCCACCTGTATTTGCACGACACGTGAAACAGCAGACAGAAAGAGTACCATTCTCGTTACCCCATCCTAAAGCTGCAGCTTTGGTGCTGATCTAAAGACATTTATTGACAATGTCGCAAGTTTACTGCCTATCATGGGTAAGGCCAACACACTGTCTGAACTTCTCGCAATAGTTGGACATATTGAGACTTTTATTTCCTTTCTCTCCGAGAAGTACGACAGCGTACTCACTAAGGTTTAAAAAACAGGCTCTGGTATTGCTGCCCTGAAGGAACGTGCTGACTACATTGAATCGTATTGCTGCCCTGAAGGAACGTGCTAACTACATTGAATCTGGTAACTCACCTGCGATCAAGCAAATCAGATTTAAACTTAACGAGATTGAAGACTATAGTCGCTGGCAGAACTTGGAAGTTCTTAGGTTGGCTCGAGAACAACATCACAACTTGTTCGAAAATGTGAATACTGTGGCTCGTAAACTTGCCTTCCTTAGATAACAAAAATCTGTCGTTGTTGGAATGCACCGTCTTCCCCAACGGCCTGGAAAAGAACCCGTTGTCCATGTGCGATTTACGTCAGTTTCCTTGATGCAAAAGTGAGTGCAGGCCCATTCTCGTCTAAGGGCTCGAGAACCAGACATGCGCTTTTTTGATAATCTCACGCCTTGGAATAGGCGGCTGTTGCAGCTCGCGCGGGGGAGAGCAGAGGAAAAGTCGCTATCGTTTTGCGTTTCAGAATAACGGGCACGTTTTCGATCGAAAGGATGAAAGTGATAAGGTGATTGTAATCCAAGATAAGTTTGATCTAGAAAAAAAGGTCTAATGTGGTTGCACTAGCTGTAAACTGTTAACACCGCAAAAGTCCTTCGCATCTTCTGGCTGTGCTTACCATGATGTTGACTCTTTTACAAAAAATACATGTGGAAACACAAAGCGTTCAAACTGTTAACCTCAGTGTACGCTGTATTAAAAATAAAGATGAAATGAGCATTTTTTCTCCTCTTTGGGCAACAATTTTGTTGTGTCGGCGTTCACGGAAACTTCGTACTCTGAAGCTGCTAGCGTAGTGAATGTAAACGGATATAAACTAGAAACTAATAATCGATGAACCAAAATAGGCCGTGGTGTTGCCTTCTACAATAATGTGAGCGTTTTGAATGAAGCTGTGGTTGAATATACTGCAATGAATTCGGGTATTCCAATTTCTCTTTATTACCACAAAGGTGCATGTTATGGGCGTGATTTATCGCCCTCCTTTGAAGCTCCTAGAACAAAACTTAGCCTGAATGTTTACATTCCCACTTTTCGCAGTACCTTCACCAAAAATGCACCTAGAGAGCTTATTTACCTTGCAAAATGTTCGCACCACCAACGCGATGACGCCCGTGTTACATTTACGCGGACATCATGTGGTGGCAGTTAAAAAGCTTTCTTTTAATTGCGTGTTGCTGAATGTGCGGAGCCCCCCGTTTGCGCGAAAAAAAAGACGTTTTGTTGTGTGAAACAGTACTGGATACCTGGTTCAAGTTTGGTACAAAGCTGCTCTAGAGCCTTATGAAAGAGAATTGCAAACGTATTGGTAATGCGAAGGTATATCAAAATTTTAAAAATTGCGCGGCTCCCTCCAAGTGCGCCCCCCGTGTCTGGAAGCTTCCGAACATACAATACGACTGTATGAAAAATGTTCCAAGCGAGCTGATTTAACTTATCAATCTATCGAAACAGCAACGGAATGACTCGGGTATGACCTGGTCGCGAGCCGCGGATCATACGAATGGTCGCGAGACACTTTTCGATGTCGGTTCCCCAGCAAGAAGTATGTTTACAACCCATGTTTACAAACAGACCCCTAAACACCAGAGAAAATAAAAGAATATTCACTAACCAGTGGTGCCTACAAGCTGGTGTGATAACCTTGACCGACTCGCGTCATACACGTTCAAGCACACCTACATCTTCATAAAATCTAGGAAGTCTGTCTTCCAAAAAGATATTGAACCTTGAACTGTGACACATTTCCGATTATTCTCTCGCTTAGTTTTCCTATCCTTTGCCACCAGAAAAATTTATGTCCCCTCTGACAACAAAGCTTTTTCTTCGTCCCGAGCACGTGTCAAACATGAAAATGTAGGTGTTCTGAACCCTGCCTTAAGGTGTGGCCATACGCTCCACTGTTCTACAGGTCTCCCCTTGGGGCCTTGGACCACCACGGGGAAGTAGAAAAGGGGTGGGGAGGAAAAAAAAGTATCAGGATATACCTGCTGGGAGGTGTAATATACTTAGGGCCATGACGAAGATTGACTGCGAGATAAACTTATGAGGAGAAAACGGAGGAAATCGCGCAGGTCACAGGTTAGGATGTGTGTAATAAACCAGTGCTGTGTACTCGTTAACAGTTACCGTGGCAATGTATATATCTGTATATAAGGTCATGTGGACAAAGATGACGCAGTTGTCTTGAAGGACAGTTGTCGTGCCGCGTGCGTCGTCGTGATGCTCGCGAATCACCATCGGAGATCAGCTCTTAAGTAAGCTGGCCAAAACATTGCATAATAGGGCATGGTCTAAAATACCGTCGTAGAATCTTCTCAATGAGTCCGCGTCATCGGATGGGAGTCCAAACACACACACGATCCCCTGTGTGGTACTCCGCGTCTAAGCATCGGAGGTTGTAGCGTTTCGCGTATTCAGACATTCCGTTAGTCTGCTCAAGGTGAGCTAGATGCACGTTCCCCGAATATTTGTGGGCTGCTTGCAATCACGGCGCCCTGGGACTCGCCGAGGCACGCTGCTGCCGACGACGATGAAACGTCGAAGGCGCGTGAAGTATGCTCATATCGTGCCGGCCCAGGAAAACACCGGCAACACTGTCGCTCCAGCAGCCGTTAAAATGGAAGCTCGGTACTTGGTCACTGGCCGTAACGGAACTTCTGGACGTAGTGTGAATCATCGGTTGTAACGCGGGAACAGCGGTACTGAGCCATAAAGTTTTCGATAGGGCGAGCTATGCTGAAATGTCCAGAAGACTAGTGGTTGTGGCACGCTTCCAAATTTGGTGACGAAGGTCTGGTGGTATGACACGAAGATAATTCCTTCTCATTCCAAGGTTGACATTTTTCTGCATTATGCCAGTTTCTGAGAATGAATGCTGGTACGTTGCGTTTGAAGACCATAGGCGCGGCGAATTTCCGTCCTTCGAGGTAGTTGATCATCATGCGTAACTCTGGGTCAGTACTCTGCTCCCTCTCGGTCACTCCCTCTCGTGTCGGCGAAGAACGCGCTTTTTTCAGAGTCTTGTGGTTGACGAAAAGCAGTCTCTGTAGCGACGCAGCAAAGACAACATTTTCTTATGTTTTATTTGAGTAGCTCAGGGCTTACGTGGAAGTGATGCAGAAGCATAAAGGCATCTTGAGGTGCGCGCCCAAAGTCGGCGACCCCGATCTGGTTATTTTATTGGCGCGTTTATTCCAGGAAGGCAATTGCAATGTCTTTGTTGATATGCTGGTACTCATCGGCCGAATTTGTGGCCAAAAGGTGGGATTTGCTGTCCTTAAATTGCAGAATGCGGAATGACTGTTTTGAGGAAGGCATCACGGTCGAGAACCAAACATTTGTCACTCTACTATTGCGACGACGGCAGACGGAGCATCTTCACAACAGATGGCGATTATAAGGCCTGCGCGGGGTGACAGGGTGACATGATCATCGGAGATCTTTACCGCAGAACGGTGTCCGAGATGCGGTTCCGGCGTGATGGAGTGATCGGCGAAAAAATTGTCGTAATATTCTGCAGATGAAATAGAGCGCCGTTGTCCGTCAAAAACTCCTTCCCAAGAATTACGTCGCACAGAAACGTTATGCAGAATGACGAACGCAGCAGGGTACAACATGCCGTCTATAGTGACGCGATTTGCACGTTTCACTTGGTGTTACAAGATGGCCTGCTGCGGTAGGTATGAGTAGACCGTCTTATCTGGTCGTAACTTTCTTTAGCCAATACGCGAATGATCCACTCATTACAGAGTAGTCCGCTCCCGTGTCCAAGGGGGCGAATAAGTCAATGCCGTTCATGGACAATTGGACGTAGGAGAACGCCTTCCTCGATGTCGGGTGCATCGGGACGTCTTTTATCTCGTCTTGTCCACATTGACGGTGTTGCTCTTTGCATAGTCATTGTTGTCTTTTCACCTTTCTGGTATGCGTCACACCACGTGGCGGTTGTGTTCGTGGCCTATGTCAGGGTCAGATCGGATTGGTCGGTTGATGGCATGTGGTGAATCACGGTGTATGGAGCATGTGTCGTTGGAGGGTTTTCGGTTTTTCGCCACTGTAGAACTACCCCTCCAGAAGTTGCTTATTTTACCTTTGCCTGCATTGTCTTGCGGACATTCCACGTCCGAAGTCAGCATTGCAACGGTGGTTAGAAGCTTGTATGGGTAGGGCCACGGCGAGCGGTTTACACGACATCGCCCCAGGCTGGTTTGAGATAGTTTTTCGCGATCTCACATGGTCGCTGGACATAGAGGGGGCGAGGTGGGTCGAAGGAGATACCTCGTAGACCGACCCTTTTGTATAGAGAGTGATGATAGATGTGGTCGCACTCTCCGCAGTGGTAACAGAAAGGATGATTGTCTGGGGTTCACGTAACATCTGACATTCTCGGCATCTCGATTGAAGCTAAAGGGGTTGCGCTGGCGACATTGCACAGCGGTTATCCAAGCCCTCTACACGACGGATTGGAGGAGGCTGGTTCAACGAATAGCGTCAACGTACGCAAACGATTGTGGCTCACGAGGTTTTTTCGATGGCGTAGAACTGCCCAGTGTGTGTTGAACTTCCCAGATCACGTCTGCCAGGGTGGCGAGTTGGGGTGCGGCGTTTTTGGGAAAACATTCGTAAGTTCTTTGCAAACAATGGAGTGGGTTGAGTTTTCTGTAAGTCTTCGTCGCTAATTCGAAAACGTTGACGGGGTTCGGTAAAAGGGCGTTGATTAGTCGGCGGTACTGTTTCGAACGCATGTCTAAGTCCTCTCGATAATGGAAGCCTCGACCCTAAACTCAGAGACGGTTTCTAGGGGTTTGGAATAAGTACAGTAAAGAGCTCCTGTTTAACGACTGGACGAAAAAATGCATGTTCTTCTCTTCTGCCAAATTCGTGGTCAGGTCGTCTGAACAGCATCTTTATCTCCTTAAAGAACACGACACCTTGAATGGAGTGTTGAATTCGCGCATGGAACAATAGCTCAGATCGTTTTTTTATAAAGAAGCTTTGTGAACGCTTTCGAAAATTCCGTTTTGAAGAAATTTTATGATGTGAGCGAACTTTTGTGATTTTCAAACCAGACTCGAGCCGAGACTCCGAAGTAGAAAAATATTTGCATTAGGGATTGTTCGTCAACCCATCGCTTAAAACTTTCGCCGCACTCCAGCTTCTCCAGCCACTGTTCAGTGTCTTTACCAGGGGTTTCTTGGAATGAGGGGGGCTTCCGAGGTAGTTGAAAAACGAAACGAGCATTGGATCATGTGGCCAGTGTGCTGGTAGTGGCGTCTTCGCACTTGACTTTTACGGTACTTGACTTTTTACACGGAGCTCGGATGGCAAGGCCCGCGGTTAACGGCTGGTACGACTTGTAGACGGTTTAAGTTTCATGAATCCGGCAACACAACAAGATATCACGAAGCCAAAAATGAAGCAGTGGTCACGAAGTAAAAACAACTATATGAGAGTGAACTTGTGCTTCCCTAACAAATAACAATACACAGGCGGGACAGCAGCAGTCCACAAATTGATCTACGCAGGCGAGTTTCAGCGAATGAAATACCGTGGCCTCTGCTCTGCGGGAAGTTATCTTTCGGCGCCAGTGTTACTCGAACCGTCGCATTACATCCAGAACACTGGGTCAAACAAGAATATTGTAGGCTGGTGAGGTTAGTTTAAACCGCTCTCGCTATCGAAGGCGATAACACATGCTTCAAATGAAATAGAGAATGAACTACAGCCTTCACTTCGCCCACGCATAACACCGAAAATACAGTCCGGTTTATGCAAGATGTATATATAGACATGTATCGGCGTTTCGCAAGAAGGCCTTTATTCGGTCGCCGAGCCCAGACGTTCGTCCGCAGTCGAAGCGAGGGGATGATGATGATCATTTACAGATGATAATGGCGATGGGTGCAAAGACATGACTAAACGGGAAACACAATGCAAGCGATGATGGTTATGCTGCGTTTGGGCATAATGTCCGGCAATAACGTCCCTATGCTCACATCTTTCCCCCTCAGTTGAAGGCGGCCTCCTGGCCGGGAATGATTACGGCTGTCGGCGTTGAAAGGGTTTTAAGCGGGATACGTGAACTATCTCTGTTTTAATACGCCTACGATCGCTTGAAGTGTCCAGTGGGGTCACGCAATAGTTAACTGGAGAAGTCTGTCGGACGACAACGTAAGGACCAATGTAACGGTGTAGGAACTTTTCACAAAGTCCAGGCGTGTGTACAGGCGCCCACAGGAGCACCTCGTCTCCGTCGGAGAATTGGACGGAGCGATGGGTCGCGTCATAGCGCGCCTTCCGTTCTTGCTGACGAGATTCCGTGCGGTCTCTGGCCATGCGTCGGCAGTGCGCTATACGCAAAGCGAACTGTTCGTGAAACGGCGAAGTAGCAGGAACAGGAGCAGAGAAAAAAAAATGTGTCTATGGCAAAAGAGGGCTGACGGCCAAAAACCAGAAAGAAGGGCGAGTAGCCGGTGGTGCGCTGGACTGCGGAGTTCTATGCGAAAGTTACGAATGGTAGAATTACGTTCCAATTGCTGTGGTTGTGGTTGATGTACATGGAGATCATATCCGACAGAGTGCGATGGAAACGTTCGGTGATGCCATTTGTTTGGGGATGGTAGCTGGAACAGGTTTTGTGGACAGTATTGGCGGCTCGAAGAACTTCAGCAAGTATGTGCGAAAGAAATGTTCTGCCATGGTCGCTCAACAGAACGCGAGGCGCTCCATGCCGCAGAATGATATTGCGCAACACGAAGTCAGCAACTTCTTCGGCACAACCAGATCGGAGCGCAGCGGTCTCCGCATATCTAGTCAAATGATCTACGGCGGTTATAATCCAACGGCAGCCATCTGGTGTTGACGGTAAAGGCCTGTACAAATCAATCCCGACTGCTTCAAATGGAGCAGAAGGGCACGGAGGTGGCTGAAGCATACCGGCCGGGGGTGACGTAGATCGTTTCCTGTGCTGACAAGAAGGGCAGGAGGCCACATACTTGGCGACGCTAGAGGACAGACCTGGCCAGAAAAAGCGACTGCGGACACGATCGCAAGTTTTTTCAAAGCCAAGATGACCAGCGGTGGCGTCATCATGAAGTGCTTGGAGAATGGGAAGACGGAGTCGACGAGGAACGACAGGCACCAAGTTATAACCGGAAGGGTGATGATTGGCACGGTATAGCACGCCGTCAATAAGTTTAAAGAGGCGTAGTTGGCGTCGCAACCGGCTGTTGGGCGGCTCAGCAGATCCATTGAGTCGGTCAATCAAAGTCCGGCAGTAGGTATCTTTCCGCTGCAACGTTGGCAGTTCCGAGGATTGGAGCACTGAAGCATAGCTGAGAGGGGCTAATGGCAAGCTTGTGTGGCGGGATTCCAAGGTGGCAGGGGACGTTGACGAGGATAAGGGGCAACGCGAAAGGGCATCAGCATCCAAATGCTTTCTGCCGGACCTGTACGTAATCGTAAAATCGTACTGCTGCAAACGCAAGACCCACCGTCCTAGGCGCCCAGACAAATTTTTTAGCGTTGATAGCCAACAGAGGGCGTGATGATCAGTGACAATGGTGAAATGTCGGCCGTACAGGTATGGGTGGAACTTCTGAATTGACCAGACAACAGCCAGACATTCCTGTTCTGTGATCGTGTAATTTTGCTCAGCGGGTGTCAGCGAACGACTAGCGTACGCGATTACTTTTTCGCGAAGCTGAGCATCAGATTGTAGAAGAACCGAACCAATGCCGCACCCGCTTGCATCGGTATGCAGTATGGTAGGTGCCGTTTCGTCGAAGTGACGCAGGACAGGGTCAGATGTAAGAGCGTTTTTGAGGGCTTGAAAAGCTTGTTGGCACTCATCCGTCCAGTTGAAAGGGACGTTAGCCCGTAAAAGATAGTGCAGAGGAGAAGCTATGGTGGCAAAGTTGCGGATAAAACGGCGGAAATAGGATGCCAGGCCAAGGAAGCTTCTCGGATCTTTTTGAGCGAGCGGCCGAGGAAAGTTGACAACAGCGGCTGTTTTGTCGGGGTCCGGACGAATCCCATCTTTTGCAACTACGTGTCCCAGCACTTTGATACTTTTACTGGCGAAACGACATTTCTTGGTATTTAATTGAAGTCCTGCATCAGAAAGGCAGGTCAATATTTGATCTAGGCGCTCCAGATGTTGGGAAAACGTGGCAGAAAAAATCACAACATCGTTTAAATAACACAAAATCGTTTTCCATTTGAAGCCGCGGAGCACAGTGTCCATCATGCGTTCAAAAGTAGCTGGGGCGTTGCAAAGACCGAAGGGCATTACATTGAATTCATAAAGGCCATCTGGAGTGGTAAATGCCGTTTTCTCTTTGTCCGCTTCGGCCATCGGGATTTGCCAATACCCGGAACGAAGGTCCAGGCTCGAGAAATATTCTGCGCCTTTCAAGCAATCTAAAGCATCGTCTATTCGTGGCATAAGATATACATCTTTACGAGTTATCCTATTTAGAGCCCGGTAATCAACACAGAACCTCACGGAACCATCCTTTTTCCGAACCAGAACAATGGGCGAAGACCACAAACTCGTCGACGGTCGAATAACTTTTTTCTTGAGCATATCAGCCACATTTTCCTCTATTACTTTCCGCTCGGACGAGGAGACACGGTACGGCCGACGGCGAATAACGGTGGGCCCTTCCGTTTCGATTCTATGCTCTGCCGCTGTGGTCTGTGTGAGGCCGGGCGCATGCACGTCAAACGAGGTGTAGTGCTTTGCTAGAACGTCGAGTAATAGCTTCGTTTGATGAGGCGTAAGCTCGGAACTGACGGTGGTAGCAAGAGCTGACAGATCGGGAGGCGAAGCAAACAAAGACTCTTTTGAGGCCTGGGTGCCACCAGAAACGACAGAATCAGGGTTACTGTCGACTACTGAAGCAATAGTGGTTCCTCGGTGCAGTAGAATGGGCTCATTAGTAGTATTGACTGTGGCGAGGGCTGCTGATCCATTTGCCAACCGAATTAGACAAGTTGCAATGGCAATCCCATGCGGAAGAAATCAAGCAGCCGGGACGGCCACCATATCGCCTTCTGTAATTTCTTCTGAAACGACGGAGAGAATTTCTTCACTACCAGATGCCAAGACACAGTCAGCATTCAACTTGAGGAAGGGCTGTGGTGAGTCCTGACAACTTAAATGTTCCGTGTCGGCAATTCTGATGGCCGGGTGACGGCAGGAAATAACGGCTGAAGCAGAGGATAGGAAGTCCCATCCTAGGATTAGTTCTTGAGCACACGGCGAAAGCACTGCACACTGAATATGATGCCGGATTCCTCCAATCAAAACACGCACAGTACAATAGGCAGCTGGCTTGATGTCGTGCTCATTGGCGCCACGTAAACAAGGACCAACATACGGAGTCTTGACTTTCCCCAGACGCGAACACAGGTCAGCATGAATGACAGAAATACTTGCTCCGGTATCTACGAGCGCTTCCACTTGAACCCCTTCAACAGAAACAGACATGTTAGACGGAAATTCAGGAGGATTGTGGTCGATCCAAACAATGCAGTTTTCCCTCCAAAAACTGCAGTGTCTAGTTTTCCGATTGCTGGGTGGGAGCATGCACGACGGGCCGTAGTGGTGACAGAGAGCGACGGTAGGGCGAGCGAGAGCGACGTCGGGCAAGACGGGTACCGCGGTGAAGGTCCGGGGCGTCAGGAGGGGACGATGAGCGGCCCGGAGGGGGTGACGGCATACGCTGACTATTGGGGTAGCTGAAGCGGTTATCCCGTTCGTAGTGAGCGTAGCCGCGTCGCTCGTCCAGTTGGCGTCGTAGGCAAAAGCGGGAAATATGCCCTCGAATGCCACAGTAGTAGCATACGGGCCGGTCGCTAGTAGGACGTGGTGCTCGCCATGTTGAACGGAAAGGCGGTGCGGCCGAGGGTGCCGAAAGAGCGGTCAAGTGGCCATGCGGTGGCGGGGAAGCAATCGGCTCCACGGGCACAGGTAAGCGTGATACGGCCTCGGATTAAGTTGGTGCGTGAAGGGGGGCGGAATGACATGGCTGGGAAAGTGATGTCATAGACACAAGCTCCTCTCTGACCATGTCACGGAGCCCAGGTGCGCGGCCGTAGTTGTTCTGAAGGTAGGGCGTCTCGCGCTGTTGCAGCTCTTCACGAATGATGTCACGAATCAACACACGGAGTTCGGCATAGCCAGAAGGGCAGGTAGGGAAGGTGTCCTGTTGAATGCGGATAGACTGCAGATGGTCGAGCCGCTGACATATCGTTCGCACATCTGCAATGCTATTCGGATTGTGTATAGCCATTGCATTAAAGGCAAACGAAGCGATTCCCTTTATGATGTGCCGCACCTTCTCCGTTTCAGGCATATCCTTGTCGGCCCGGCGGCAGAGCGCGATGACATCTGCAATATATGATGCGTAGGTCTCCTCTGGGAGTTGCACTCAGGCATCCAGTTTCTTTTTGGCTGCAGCCGAGCAGCAGAGGACGTCCCAAAGATCTTGCGGAAGTCTTCCTTGAAGCTCGCCCAATCATCGATTGAACGTCCTTGGTTGAAGAACCACGTCTCCGCAACTTGTTTCAGGGAGAAGGAAACGTTCCGCAGTTTGAACGCGTCGTCCCATCCGTTGAACGCGCTCACTCGCTCGTATTGGTCGAGCCATTCCTCCGCGTCTTCACCCCAGAGGCCAGCGAAAAAGGGAGGCTCGCGTTGGCGGCTGGTGATCGTAATGGTTGGCTGGACCGGAACCGCAGCGTTGCTGCCCGAATGGCTGCTCTCGCGCTGCATGGGGAGCAGTAAGCGCCGACCTGATCGAAGCTCCAGTGGCGTCACCGGGAGAGGTAGACGGCAGGATCGAATGCACCCTCCACCACTTGAGAGACGGCGTTTCGCAAGAAGGCCGTTATTCGGTCGCCGAGCCCAGACGTTCGTCCGCAGTCGAAGCGAGGGGATGATGATGATCATTTACAGATGATAATGGCGATGGGTGCAAAGACATGACAAAACGGGAAACACACCCCTTAGTGTCCACAATGCAAGCGATGATGGTTATGCTGCGTTTGGGCATAATGTCTGGCAATAACGTCCCTATGCTCACAATATCTATTTTTATATAACGAATCAGAATAGGAAATGAGGGGCTCGTAGAAATAACACAGAAATAAGGGTTGGCAACCCATCGCCTGAAACTTTCGACGCGCTCCAACTTCTTCAGCCACTCTTCAGTGTTTTACCAGGGGTTCCTTGGAATGAGGGGGGGCTTCCGCGGTAGTTGAACAACGAAACAAGCATTGGATAATGTGGCCAGTGTGCTGGAAGCGGCGTCTTCATAGTTGACTTTTACGGTGCCTGACTTTTTACATCGACTTCGGATGGGAGGGCCCGCGGTTAACGGCTGGTACGACTTGTAGACGGTTTCAGTTTCATGAATCCTCAACACGACAAGATGTCATAAAGGCAAAAATGGTGCAGTGGTCACCCTTATTTCTGTATATATATATATATATATATATATATATATATATATATATATATATATATATATATATATATATATATATATATATATATATATATATATATATATATATATATATATATATATATATTTATATATATATATATATATATATATATATATATATATATATATAGATATATATATATATACATATATAAATATATATTTATATATATATACACATATTGATATGGTATTTATTTGGACGATAGACAGGGGTGCGACGATGATGAGCGTGGCCCACCCAAGCGGTCGTTTCAGCCGGTCGGAACAGGGCGTGCACGAGACAAGCGGGTGCGATAGGGCGTGGCCAAAACTGGACAGTGATAGTGTCGGGACCCTGGTGCATGCCCACAGATGGAAGATTGTCCGTTGCACTCTCTTCGCACTGGGGCATAACCCCAAACAGGAGATTGTCCGTTACATTACCTCGGCGACGATCTTTGTTACAATCACTCCCCCGCTAAAGAGCAGCCAACTTGGCTGCATAGGGGCACGATAAAACGAGGGGGTCGTAGTAAGACTTCAGGTGTTGCACATGAACTGCCTCTTTTCCACGTCGACGTTGGTCGGGTGAAGCCTTTACTGGCTCGACAAGGTAATTAATGGGTGACGTACGCTCCACGACGTGGTATGGGCCGTTATAGTTACACAGAAACACACTGCCTTGTCCAGAAGATGTGGATGGTACCCACAGCCACACCAGTGATCAGGGGGAGAAAGACACGTCTGGGAGGTCCTTATCATGGCTATTCTTTTGCGTGAATTGATCGTCGGATGTGAATGAGCCGGCAAGTTGACGGCAATCGGCGAATACTCAGTGGCGTCAGACACAGGCGAATACTCAGCGGCGTCAGCTCTGTACGGGAAAATGGTGTCAAGGGGGCGAGTCGGTTCACAGCCGTACAGAAGAAAAAACGGGGGGAAGCCGGTAGTAGACTGCGTCGCGGTATTGTATGCGTACGTGACAAATTGTAGGACAGGCCCAGTTAGTATGGTCTGAACAAACGTACATGGCGAGCATATCACCAAGAGTGCGAATAAATCTCTCAGTGAGACCGTTGGTCTGCGGGGGATATGCCGTGCAGGTCCGATGAACAATGCGGCATTCAGTAAGAAGAGCTTCAAGAACTTCGTACACAAAAACGCGGCATCTATCTCTGAGTAATTCTCTAGGGGCACCGTGGCGAAGGATGAAGCGCTGTAAAATAAAAGAAGCCATGTCCCGTGCTGTGGCAGCCGGTAATGCGGCGTCTCGGCTTAGCGTGTGAGGTGGTCAATGGCGACAAGGACCCAACGGTTACCAGCAGCGGTACAAGGGAGTGGGCCGTACAAGTCAATGCCCACACGATCGATGGGGCGCTCTGGGCAAGGCAAGGGCTGTAATGGGCCGGCCTGATGAAGAGACGGCGACTTGCGGCGCTGACAGTGAGAAAATGAGCGGACCAACTTGTAGACAAACCTGTACATCCCCCGCCAGTAGTACCGTAGATAGAGGTGCTGGTACGTTTTCAGCACGCCGGCATAAGCGCATTGGGCGTCGTTATGAAAGAAGGCGCAAAAAGTGGAACGCAAGTGGCGAGGTATGACTAGTAGCCACTTGCGGCCTCTGGGGACGTAACTGCGGTGGTAAAGCAGGCCTTTCCAGATGGAAAAGTGAGAGGCCTGTTGGCGAAGCGCCCTGGACACAGGAGCAGTAGCTTGGTTGGAAAGTTATGCCAGCATGAAAGATATCCAGGGGTCCTTGCGCTGCTCGTTGATCATGTCCTCGAACGAGGGGGAGTTGAGGTTGCCATCCGACTCTTCGAGCGAAGCAGTATCAACGAATGTTAATGTCAAATTCTCGGAGGCGAAGAGCCCAGCGGCCGAGCCGGCCAGAAGGGTCTTTCAACGACGCCAACCAACAAAGGGCATGATAGTCCGTAACCACATCAAAACGGCGGCCGTAAGGGTACGGCCGGAATTTGTTGATGGCCCATATGATGGCCAAGCACTGTTTTTCGGTTACCGAATATTTAAACTCTGCTTTCGTAAGAGTGCGGCTGGCATATGCAGCAACGTATTCATCGATTCCCTGTTCACGCTGCGCGATAACAGCACCCAGGCCGATACCGCTGGCGTAGGTGTGGAGTTTGGTAGGTGCTGAGAGGTCGAAGTCTCGAAGTATAGGTGGCGTTGTAAGCAGTTCGGGCAGCCCAGCAAATGCATTGTTGGAGGCTGGCGACCAAGCAGAGATGTCAGTGCCACTCCCGAGAAGGCGCGTCAAGCGGGAAATAATAGAGGCAAAGTCGCGAACGAAACCTAGGAAATAAGAACAAAGCCCTATAAAACTGCGCAGCTCCTTACCAGTTCTCGGCTTGGGAAACTCTGAGACGGCTCGAAATTTAGCAGCATCATGAAATATGCCTTCTCTTGCGGGCAGCGAAGTGGCATTTCTTATGATTTGAGGCATTTCAAAAACTGTTCGACAAGTTGGAGTTGCGTGTCGAAGTCGGGAGAGAACACGACAACATCGTCTAAGTAACAAACATATGTTTCACTTCAACACACGCAAACTGCTGTCCATCATGCGCTCAAATGTAGCTGGAGCATTGCAGATGCCGAACGGGATGACGTTAAACACATATAAACCGTCAGATGTAAAGAAAATCGTTTTGGGGCGATCGGCGTTCACCATAGAAACCTGCCAGTAGCCAGATCGCAGGTCTAAGGATGTGAAAAACTCGGGTCCTTGCAACCAGTCGAGAGCGTCGTCTTTACGCGGTTGGGGTATACGTCTTTGCGGGTAATTTTGTTGAGGCGTCTGTTCTCGAAGAAGAATCGAATGGAGCCGTCTTTCTTTTTCACCAGTACAACCGGGGATGCCGAGGGGCTTCTGGATGGTTGAATAACAGTTCGTTGCAGCATATCGGTCACTCGCGCTTCAATGACTTTGCGCTCAGTAGCTGAGACGCGGTATGGTCACAGACGTAAAGGAGCATGGGTTCCGGTGTCAATGTGGTTACGAACATTTGAAGAACGACCCAAAGAAGTTTGCTGGGGTCGGGTCGGATTTGAGCGCACCAAAGGGGGCAGGTGTAATGAGGTCTGGCTATGACTCCATCATAAGCAATAGGTGTGGACAAGGGTTATGGCACACAGGAACCTGGGTGGCGTGGTGCACTTGCAATGTCGGCATAACAAAGGTGTGCCGTCACATTTGTCTGCTGACAGGTCGAAGGAAGAGCCTCAGCGACTTGTTCCCGAATAATCTGATGAAACGGTGAAGCCATGCCAGGCACTTGATCACACGAAGTCGGTAGTGTACACGATAGAAGAGAAAGTTGCCGGGCTACCTCTTCGCCCACGAGGTCCTTAATCCTCTCTTGTACTGAAGGGTCTTCGAAGGACAGCGCTTAAAGGGATGCGCGGGTTGCAGATAATCGGTGGCGAGCGTAGACGCGCTGCTTGCGCAGCTCGTAGTAGCTTTGACATAAGCTGACGACTTCACCTATGTTTTGTGGGTTTTTGCTCAGCAACATATCGAAAGGGTCTTCTTCGATGCCCTTCATAATGTGTCTGATCTTCGCTCTTTCGGGAATTGCGGCATTGACGCGCCTGCACAAAACGACAATATCTTCGATATAGCTGGTGAGGGTTTCGACAGCTTGTTGTGCACGTTCACCTAAACGCTGCTGTGCGAGAAGTTTGCGGAGGGCTGGCCGGCCATAGACTTCATTAACTCGGTCTTAAATGTGTCCCACGTGCTCATCTTGGCTTCGATGTTATTAAACCACCGTTCGGCGACTTTACAAAACAGAAACCGACGTTATATCTTTTCATCGCGTCATCCCACCGAATATACGCGCTTACCCTTTCGTAAAAGTTCCGCCAGTCTTTGGCATCCTGGTCGCCGGTGCCTTTGAAGATTGCAGGATCATGCTGTCGAATCGCCCCTGAACAGACGATCGCCGATGGCGAAGGCGGTAGCGGTTCTTCTGTCACCAGGAATGGCGGGAGCACAGAGGGCTGGTAGCGTACGGTTGCGCAGTTGCAGGCTCGCGGATCGAGGGGCGTTTACCGCGAAGGTGCCAAGCTGGGGTCAGGATGGGATGAACCCGCACACTCCACCAAATGAAATCGTATTTATTGGGACGATAGATAGGGGTGCCACGATGATAAGCTGGGCCAAACCAAGAGGTCGTGTCAGCCGGTCGGAACAGGGCGAGCTCGAGCAAAGCGGGTGCGATAGGGCGTGACCAACACTGGACCATGACAGGGTCCTGACCATGGTGCATGCCCACAGACGGAAGATTGTCTGTTGCACTGTCTTCGCACTGGCGCATACCCCGCAATGGGAGATTATCGGTAACATTACCTTGCCGACTACGTTCGTTACATTGTATATATATAGATATATATATATACATATATGTATATATATATATATATATATATATATATATATATATATATATATATATATATATTTATATATATATATATATATATATATATATATATATATATATATATGTGTATATATATATATATATATATATATATATATATATATATAAATGTTTTGATTGAATGTGGGGTTTAACGCGCCGACGCAACGCAGGCACTGAGGCGCGCCGTAGTGGAGGGCTCTGGATTAATTTTGACCACCTGGGGATCTTTATCGTGCGCCGAAATCTCGTACACACGGGTGTTTTTGCTTTTCGCCTCCATCAGAAAAGCGGCCGCCGCGGCCGGGAATCGAACCCGCGACCTCGTGCTCAGCAGCGCAACGCCTTAGCCAATCAGCCACCGCGGCGGGTTATAAATATATCTATATGTGCAATTTAGAAAGACAGAAAGAAAGTGCAGAAAAAATGCTCGCTGGGCAGGTTCAGAACCCACAACTCCCTCCATACGGGTCTGGTGGGATGACCACTACGCTATCGACGGGGCTTTTTTCTTCACCGCTTTCTGAAGTATATTTTGTGAAGGCATTTTTGTTTCCTGTGCTTTTAGGTGGTAGCGAGCGCCACTCGGACTACTCGGTGTTAAAGTGGCCCTATTTTTAACCCCGGGCCGTGACGCGAGTATCTACGACATGTCGAAAGTGGTCAACCAGCGTTGAACCCTCTTCAGCTCCGTATTGCCCAAGACTGCATGAAGAGAGGCCCTCGCTATGCATAGCCAATTCGTATGCGAAATGAGGGACCTATTTGGCAAGCTTAAAGGATTACCCAGTAGTGGCAACAAATGCAGCCAGGCGTGAGGAGTGAGCAGGTGTGCCGATTTTTATTCCACACCTTAACTCTTCAGTCTCATTGAATTTACCTGACTTAACACCCATATTATAAAGCCGAACTCCTAGCTATAGTTCTGACCTTAGGAGAAGCACTTTCGCACCCTTTAATGTACCAAAAATTTCTAACTCCTCGTCGGTTTGTTCAGCTCTGTCATCATTAGATTATTATGCTCTTATTCTTACATTCAACTTCCTAGTGCCTTCGCATTGGCGGGACGTCTCCCTCCTTTGGGTTCCAGGTCACAAAGGGTTACAACCTAATGAACAGGCTGATTCCTTGGCACGATCGTCGTTAGATGGCCCTCCAGTTGACCTATTTTCTATTCCCTTTATTGTAGCAGGAACACGGTTTCCTACCTACCAATGCTTAGCAATAGTGCAGGAATCGATCAGCACTAAATTTCAATAGTATCTCCATGTCGATCATAATTGGAGCACATAGGATGACGCCACTTGAAAGTCAGCCTCGGTTTCAGTTGACCACACAGTCTTGTAATATATATA
>NW_027526214.1:60386244-60490850 GCF_048455015.1 Haemaphysalis longicornis | reverse complement strand
GTCTTGTAATATATATATATATATATATATATTTATATATATATATATATATATATATATATATATATAATATATATATATATATATATATATATATATATATATATATATATATATATACATATATATATATATATATATATATATATATGTTAATCTATAGATATAAACATTGTAATGGAGATTGCTTGAAGTGCTCTCACCGTTCACTGCCTCTTCACCGACCGGCCAATCCCCGAATGAGCATGTGGAACAGATCAACTGCTGCCATCACCGGTGCGGGATCGCGCGGCTCGAGTCGAATCCTCTGGCTGGTTCATTTCGGACGTTTTTCCTCTTTATCCCTGTCCAGCGGACTCTGTCTTCCTTCCAATAAACCCCTTCGCCATTGATGAGGTAACGGGGTCTGATGTGAACCGTCGTACAGCCTGGAACTCCTCAGTCGGAAGCTATGAACGCCCGTCACCCCCATGGCTACTCCCGACGAACCGCCTCCACAGGTGCCGTCGGTCATCTGCGCTGGGGCGCTCCATCAGCGCGACCCGCTGTTTTTCAGCGGTAAGGGTGACTATGACGTTGAAGATTGGTTGTCTTCTTACGAGGAAGTTAGCGCTTACAACAAATGGGACGATGCTACCAAGCTGCACAACGTCGCATTTTCCCTCGAAAAACCCGCGAACTTGTGGTATAACAATGCAGCGACCATGAAGACCTGGTCTGACTTCAAGAACAACTTAACTCGTGGCTTTTATCGACCCGTCATACGGAAGCTGCACGCTGAACAACGCCTGCGTACACGGGCGCAAGCACCGGGTGAGAACTTCACCAGCTACATTGAAGACGTTGTGGATCTTTGTCGGCGTGTCAACTCGTCCATGTCCGATGCTGACAAAATCAAACAAATCATGAAAAGAGTGGATTACGACACGTTCCACATGCTTGTGTCCAAGGACCCCCGATCCTTGACTGAAGTGATTGGCCTGTGCCAGAGTTTTGAGGAACTGCGCCGACAAAGGGCCTTGGTTCGCCATTCATTGCCGATGACAGAATCTCTCTCGAGCCTCACGTTCTCTTCGAACGAACTGCAGCTCGAGGCAAAAAATCAAAGAATTTGGCTGCGAGGAGGTAGCACGTCAGCTATCGCTGGTGCCGTTTACTGAGCATGCTTCGTCCAGCCTGCCTTTTGCTCTGCAGGCGACTATCCGCGAACAGGTTGACGAGACCCTAGCGCCTGCTAACTTCGCCACCGCAGCGGTCGCACCCCTGGCCGTTCCGCAGGTGGCAGCTACGGTCGCGGCGCCGCTCACAGCTACACTCGCTGCAGTTCCAGCATTCATGCCAACGACGTACGCTGATTGTCTCGCGCAGCCACTGCACCCATCTTTCCGGTCGTTTCGGCCAGCGATACAAGCGGTGGCACCTCCCACTTTGCAGCCCGCTCCCCAGTTTCCACCGACCAGACCACCAGCTGTGCCATATGAGAATCCCTGGCGCACTCCCGACAACCAGCCTATATGTTTTTCTTGCTGCTGCCCCGGTCACGTTGCCCTTTACTGTCGCTGTGTCGCTTCATCTCCTCGTATGCCTCAGACGTCTGCCTACGCCGCACGACCACCACATCATAACGTGTCCTCAGCACCACCTCCAACCGCATTTTACGCCGACCGTCAGATCTTCGAAGGCCGCCAATCGCCGTCACCCCGTCGCCACTCCCTATTCCCCATGCGCCGCCACTCCGCCCCCACTCCAGAAGAAAACAGATTCGCGCTGTTTTTGAGACACGAACTGCGTACCCGTCGAATTACCGAAGCTCCCACCTACCTCCACAAAATGCAATTGACGTGTTAATAGATGGAGTCCCTGCGCTGGCGCTTGTTGATACCGGAACAGCCGTGTCGGTATAAGTGCTAAACTATGTCGGTCGCTGAAGAAAGTCATGACGCCACTTCTAGGACTTTCTTTCGAAACTGCTAGAACAGAACATGTTGCACCTTTGGCTGCGTGTAATGCTGGAGTCGCCATTCAAAATATTCTCTACACGATTGAGTTCGCCGTCTTGCCCTTGTGCTAACACGACGTTATTCTTGGGTAGGACTTTTTGTCGAACCAGAACGCCGTAATTGACTGCGCCCACGCTGAAGTCGAATTCTGTTGGCAAAATGACGCTCCGACCCCGAACGATTCTTCTACCAAAGGAGTAAAGCTGGGCGTAGACGATGACGTGGATATCCCGCCGCAAAGCTCAGTTCTCGTCGCCCTTTCTGGCAGTACTCTGGTGGATGGACCTGCTTTATTTACGCCATCACTCGTTTTCGTTGCTCGCAAGGGTTTGCCGCTTCCCTTCGCTGTGTGACACTCCTATGTGGCCGCACAGGGATGTTTGTTTGCAACCAGACACCCGCCCTTTCAGGTTGCTTCGTGTGCTTCGTTGGGAAACTGTGGGCAATATTGAACCTGTCGACTCCGTCTTCAGCCTCGACGTTCCCGACAACGCAATATCACAGCAGCTACATTCGCTGAACGCAATTGATCCCACCGATGCGCCCACCTCTGACGACATCTTCCAGAAGTCCATCGCTTCCGAATAAAAACATCCGCAGTGCAAAGCCCTTCTGGCTCTTCTTAGGAAGTTTCAGTCATCCTTTGACTGCAAGGAAGCTCCTTTGGGCAGAACATGCACGGTCGCCCACTACATTGACACAGGTACCCACATGCCATTGCGAGAGCGACCCTATTCGCCCCGAGCGCGAACACAGTCGGCCCCTGGCGGCGGCGGGACGAACCGCTCCTAGTGTGGATGGCGCTCTCGCGTCGTCGGCTTTTTCACGTTGCATACGGCGCAAGACGCGTGCTGCACACGACAAAACAACCAATATGTGTGCTCGTTTGGCAGTAAGCAATGACATAGTTACCTCTGCTTGCGCATTTCCTCTAGAAACACGATAATCAGCGGCCGTTGCGATTTATTGCGCTGGTTTAATTCCACGAAACATCTTCGCCCTGGTCACCGCTTGAGTGTGAAACGTGTTTTAAACATTGCTTCCACACATTGCACTTTTCGTATTGCTGAGTGCAGTCGTCTGCCGTTTCGGGAACTTCGAAGGGTGCTTTTTGAAGGTGGCGTGGTGATTATTTAAAGGATAAAAGTTTAGTACGCGAAACGGGTAAGAAGCGACAAGGCCTGTGCATACGCGGGCAAATTACACACCCTTGTAAAATTACGCTGTGTTTTTATAGAAAGAAGAAACAAACAAAAACATTTACACTGCACACGACCCGTGCGCTATCGCCCATACATTACCAGACACGTATTTTGCACCCGCAAGCGCCTGTGTGATCGTGTCCTTCTGGTACCTTTTCTAAAATAAATACCATTTTTGGACAGTCGTTTATACTGAGGAGGAGGAATAAACATTTGTTCAACTGTATCGAGTTGCTATTCAAAATACGTTTCTATGGCTGCGCAAGAGTATTTAGGGGGATTCTTCGGTAAAAGTAAGCAGTTGTGAGTTTGCGCCTGTCATGTGGCATTTCGTGTGTCATGTTCATATATATCATTTTCAAATCCGACATGAATCACCTTGTCCAGAAACGTGTCTCGCTCAGCATAACCAAATGCCTAAAATGGTCACGTCTTAACCTCTTAAGGTGGACCTAAGTTTAAAGAAAGAGGAGAAAACGCGTAATATAATGCACGTTGTTGCCCACATGTGTGAGGGGTGTGTGCCATGACTCGCTGTTTTTTTTTTTTAAATTTTTCCCACAATGCTTGCTTTCAATACAATTTTGAAAAAGGCGAGCCACAATTCCTTGACAATCCCGGGCCAAAGGGGGGTTAACCATTTTTAAAAATACGTACTGCTTTTTCACAGCTACAGAACACGACGCCTAGTGTAGTTTCGATTGTAAGTTATACTGATAACCATATAGTTTGGCTTTTCGCGTTACATGCGCTCTCTTCTCGCTGCTCTTGCAAAAAAAAACTAAATGCGTAGAATTTCATTTTTTAACCAATCCTCCAGAATTAAATGCCAAGACAAAGGCGATATTCAGTGTCCAAAACAAAGTAGTTACCGGGAACCCGTTGCGCTGATTCGCCACGAGAAATAAAAAGGAAATGTTTTACTACATCTGCAACAGCACAACTTCATTTATTGCCATCTTTAGGGTTCGTAAGCGACCTTATACGCAAAAATGCAAACACATCTCGCTGTTGCAGGCACCTGTTAGATTTTAAAAGGAACGCAAATGGTCAACAAAGCCGCCGTAACAGAAACTTGGTCCCAGAAGCTTGGTTTCCACACTGTAAACCTGCTTGTCACTTTGCGAAATTCTACCTAAACATGAGATGTTGCTCGTACTGCGTGCGTTGACAATTCAATTCGCAAGTTCACTTGCGACGAAAGCCGTAAATAAGTGATCCGAAACCGTTATTCATCAAACCTTCCTTCAGAGTCGTAAAAATTTCATTTAGAAGACCCGTTAGAGCGGTTACATTTATATCCCTGCGCTGATCAAAATTCAGTAAATTCATGATGCTTTTCGAACACACAAAAAATGTCGCAAGCTCTTAGAAATAATGTCGTGGGAGATAGGTGATGTTACCATTTCAGGGCATCCCACAAATGCAAGAATGCGTCATGCTGCCAGTGAAAGCCAATGAGATTGCCGTTGTAAACTGAATTTCCGAGATCGATGCTTCCTGATTTGTTTCTATTTATGCCTTTATTGAAGGCTCAAAGCCGTAGTCTGGAAAGATCGAGCTTGCTACGAGCCACAGTGTACAAGTTCATTGTCACAATTACGGTCATTCTCATATTCCCGATGAGTCGTCGCATTTTTTGGCATAGTATTGAAAACTGACTGCCGCTTACATGCTATACATTGAACGTTGAGGAACCGAACTACAGCATACCACTCTTGTTTGCACCTTTCGTGCGCACATACCGCGGGAAAAAGGCACGAAGCGCGCCCACAGTGTGTATTATTACGGGCCGCTCAGCGGAGCATCCACACTAGCAGCGCGACGCTGTCGCCACCTACATGTCGAGCTCGCGGCGAATAGGGTGACGGCGTCGGAACGTGGCGTGATTAGTGAGCATTTTTATTATATGCTCCGACGTGGCGACACCCAACCTTCTCAAAGCCCCTGGTCCTCGCTTGTGTTGCTAGCAACGAAACAGATGGGTCCCTCCGATTCTGTGTTTACTATCGCCGCCTTAACAAGATCACCCGAAAAAACGTTTATCCCCTGCCTCGAATAGATGATGCCCTTGACTGTTTGCAGGGTGCTGAATACTTCTCTAGCCTTGATTTGCGATCCGGTTATTGGCAGGTTGCGGTTGCTGAGTCTGATCGCCCAAAAAAAAGCTTTTGTCATGCCAGTTGGCCTATATGATTTTATTGTATTGCCGTTTGGCGTTTGCAATGCGCCCGCCACGTTCCAAAGAATGATAAATGACATCTTGCGCGGTCTCAAATGGCGGACATAACTCTGTTACATAGACGATGTCGTCATGTTTTCTGCGGTTTTCCAGACTCACCTGACTCGTATGCACCAAATATTGACATGCCTAACTGCTGCAGGGCTTCAACTGAACCTTAAAAAGTGTCGCTTTGGTGCTCGCACATTGACTATTCTCGACCATGTCGTATCAATGGATGGCATCCTACCAGATCCTGTGCTCGTACTTTCGGCGCATCGTACGAAATTTCGCGTCTATCAATGTGCCACCGACCAAGCTCCTCAGTGTAGACAATGGCCGGTCCTAGTGGTCCAATGAGTGCGATCAAGCGTTTACAAGCTTGCGGCGTCTGCTGATTTCGCCACCCATACTGCGGCACTACGATCCGTACGCACCTACTGAATTCAATACTGATGCCAGTGGCGCAGGACTCGGTGCGGTGCTCGCTCCACGCAAGCCTAACTACGAACAATACGTCGTCGTGTACGCTAGCCGGACTCTTACAAAAGCTGAACAAAACCATTCGGTTACCGAGAAAGAATGTTTTGCCATCGTCTGGGCTCCTTAAAAATTTCGACCCTATCTCTACGGCCACCCTTTTGACGTGGTAACCGACCATCACTCGCTGTGCTGGCTGTCGTCCCTCAAAGACCCTACGGGGCGTCTTGCTGATTGGGCGCTGCGACTGCAGGAGTATGATATTCGAGTTGTTTATAGATCCGGCCGCAAGCACTCTTATGCGGATGCACTGTCTCACTCTCCGCTTCCTGCTAACCCGGAATGTTTTGCGGGAACCGATACGCTCGTAGCGTCATTGACCTTCACCGACATAGCTTCCCGGCAGTGCAGTGATCCATGGATTGCGAAGATCATTGAGTTTCTCTCCACTACACCGACTCCTACGCGGCCCAGGGCTCTTCGATGCCAAGCCGCCCACTTCGTCATACGGGATGACCACCTTCTCTATCGCCGCAATTATATGCCCGATGGTCGGAAGAGGCTTCTTGTCATTCCGCGCAGTTTACGTGTGGATGTATCCACGGCTTACCATGCTGATCCCGAAACCACTCACGCTGGACATCTTAAGACGTACACGCACCTCCACCAACGATACTATTGGCGTGAAATTTACATCTTCGTGTGAAAATACATTCGTTCTTGAACTGATCGTAAGGGCCACAAGACGCCTGCACCGCAACCAGCCGGCCGTCTGCAGCCTTTGTCATGTCCTCTTCCTCCTTACGATCGTGTCGGCATCGACCTGTACGGCCCTTTGCCGTGCACGCTTTCCGGCAACCGATGGAGTATTGTTGCGGTCGACTACCTAACCCGCTACGCCGAAACCGCAGCGCTGCCAGCCGCTACGGCGCGTGATGTTGCTGGGTTCCTCTTCGGCTCCCTTGTCTTGCGGCATGGTGCACCCTGCGAATTACTCAGCGACAGAGGGCGCGTATTGTCTCTGAGGTTGTTGAATCCCTCCTCGCTCAGTGCAGAATTGTACATCGCAATACGTCCGCATACCATCCACAGACGAACTGCCTGACCGAGAGATTCAACCGCACACTCGGAGACATGCTCACCATGTACGTCGCTCGTGATCATTCAAATTGGGATGTGGTGCTACCTTTTGTAACTTTTGCTTACAACACCGCCGCACGGACCACTACTAGCTTTTCACCATTTTTTCTCCTCTATGGACGCGAGCCGTCTTGCACAATGGATACAATACTTCCGTACAGCCCCGATTCTTCTGAGTGCCACCCTATTTCGGACATAACGCAACAAGCCGAAGAGTGCCGCCAGCTCGCCCGCTCACTGACAACAAATGACCAGGGTCGCCTGAAGCATCTTCGCGACACCGACCACGCCTCATCTTCGTTTCGTGCTGGCGACCTTGTGTGGTTGTGGGTGCCCGCTACAACACAGGGTCTATCCTCCAAACTGCTTTCGAAATATCACGGCCCTTACCGCGTCGTCCTGTGTACTTCTCCCGTGAACTACACACTAGAACCACTGACGCCCTCTACAGACGATCGCGGTCGTGGCAGCGAAACCGTCCACGTAAGTCGCTTGAAGCCCTACTACGACCCCGCAGTCATTTCATCCCCGTAAGTCGCAAGGATAGCTCCTGCTTAACGGGGACAATTTTAATGGAGATTGCTTGAAGTGCTCTCGCCGTCCAATCCCTCTTCACTGACCGGCCAATCCCCGAATGAGCATGTAGCACGGATCAATGGGCGTCAGCACCGGTGCGTGATCGCGCGGCTCAAGTCGAATCCTCTGGCTGGTTCAGCTTGGACGGTTTTGCCTTTTGATCCCTGCCCAGCGGACTCTGTCTTTCTTCCAATAAACCCCTTTGCAATATATATATATATCTATATATATATATATATATATATATATAACCCTTATTTCTGTGTTATTTTCAACGAGCCCCTCATTTCCTATTCTGATTCGCTACATGCATAGCGAGGGCCTCTGTTCTGGCAGTCTTGTTGCCAAAGGGAGCTTAAGAGGGTTCAAAGCTGGTCGACCACTCTGGACATGTCGTAGACACTCGAGTCACGACCCGGGGGTTAAAAAGAAGGTCCCCTTCACCCCGATTAGTCCGAATGGCGCTGGCTACCACCCCCAAGCACAGGAAACAAACATACCTAACATAAATACCCCAGAAAGTGAATGGGAAAATCGCCCCGCCGGTAGCGTAGTGGTTATCGCACCAGACCGGTATTCTGGAGGTCGTGGGTTCGGATCCCACCTGGCGGGCATTTTTTCTTCACTTTCTTTCTTTCTTTCCAAATTCTTAATCTATTTCAATGATCTACCTCATCCTCCCCTTTCCTTTCCGAGGTTTTCTCGAATGCCAACCCTTATTTCTATATATATATATATATATATATATATATATATATATATATATATATATATATATATATTGTGGTAATCCGGCAATAGTGGCGGTGGACAATCCCACGGGATGGACATGTGCCGGCTGAGGATGAGGAGGTGGCGCGAGAGGAGCGAGGATAGGACATGGCGGACTCGGCTGGGCGACGTGTGTGCAGCCGGATCGGCTGAGCGGTGTACCTTGGCGTAGCGGGACTCCAAGTAAAGGTGTGATCGAGGGGGCTCAGTGTCCTTTCTTGGGAACCGCGGCCGGGTGCAAGAACCCCGGTACCACATTTGGCGCCCTGAACGTGGGGCCGGCAGTGGTTCCTGGGAAGGGCATTGTGGTCTTCTTCCTCGTTTTGGTGTTCCGCGGCAAATGTGACCGACAGCTCGCTGAAGATGCGGTCAGACACGATCGACATGGCGGACCAGTCTCTGGTGGTGGACATCTCGGATGCCCTCAGCGAGAGGGACAAGGTCAAGTTCACTGTCCACACCAAGACGACGCTGTCGGACTTCCAAAAGCCGGAGTTCTCTGTGCTTCGGCAGCACGAGGAGTTCATCTGGCTCCATGACGCCCTGGAGGAGAGCGAGGACTACGCCGGGATGATCATTCCCCCGGCCCCTCCGCGGCCGGACTTCGACGCCTCGCGGGAGAAGCTCCAGAAGCTCGGCGAGGGCGAGGGCTCCATGACCAAGGAGGAGTTCGCCAAGATGAAGTAGGAGCTGGAGGCGGACAGCTGCTGACGACTGCGCCGGGCACCACCCCCGCGGAGCAAGGCCCGCGGACAGGACCTTGCCACGTTTGGACCTTCTGCAAGGACCCCCGGGTCTTAGGAGGCCACCTGTGGCACCGGTCTACTGCCATCCGGGCTGAGCCGTGGGAGTCCCTCGAGAGTGCCGACGCGACCCGCGGAACAAGGCCCGCGGACAGGACCTTGCCACGTTTGGACCTTCTGCAAGGACCCCCGGGTCTTAGGAGGCCACCTGTGGCACCGGTCTACTGCCATCCGGGCTGAGCCGTGGGAGTCCCTCGAGAGTGCCGACGAATGCAGCCGAGGGCAGCCAGCGTCGGCCTTTTCTTCGGAGGGGGGGAGAGTGTGGTAATCCGGCAATAGTGGCGGTGGACAATCCCACGGGATGGACATGTGCCGGCTGAGGATGAGGAGGTGGCGTGAGAGGAGCGAGGATAGGACATGGCTGACTCGGCTGGGCGACGTGTGTGCAGCCGGATCGGCTGAGCGGTGTACCTTGGCGTAGCGGGACTCCAAGTAAAGGTGCGATCGAGGGGGCTCAGTGTCCTTCTGGGGAACCGCGGCCGGGTGCAAGAACCCCGGTACCACATTATATATATATATATATATATATATATATATATATATATATATATATATATATATATATATATATATATATATATATATATATATATACATATATACATATATATACATATATATACGATAGAGAAGTCACTGTGAAAACCATAATTTTATTCTAACATTTCGACCGGGGGCCAGTCTTTTTCAAAGATACAAATAGTGCAGATCAATGGGGGTTAAATACATTTACGTTCTGGGCGGGGTAAGTAGACGTATCAAGAAAAAAACGTAGGCTCTACGACACGCAAAAGCATACGAAGCCGCAGAATGCAAGGGGTGGGGCAAAAAGCGGGGGCCGTAGGACTGGTGCCGGGTAACAGAGGGGAAAGGGGGCCTAATCAAGGCAGGCGAGGCTGTAGGATAAGAGCAAATCATTTCAAGGTACTGAAGTCATGACGGGAAATCAAGAAGGTAAGAACTAAGGAGGGGCTCGGTTCCTGCTCGTTTGTTGACCTGTTTCTGGCGGCAGGTGCCTGGTAGGGCCACCTGCAGGGTATGAGAGTTTCAACAATACAGAAAATGTGCAAAGAACCAGAGGAAATCAGAGGAAATTGACTAGTGAGGAGAACAGAGTGGAAGAGCCAAGAGGTAGTTACGAATGCCTTGCACAAGCGTTAACAGACACACACACACAAAGGAAAAAAAACAAAGAAGAAGGCGAAAAAAAGAAGGGGGGGAATGGATTAGCGGGAGGGGCGCAGATGCCGCAGGGGGGGAATGCGGGGATGAAAGAGGTTCGAAGAAAATACCCAAGCGATACGAGGTTATCACATGCCGTGAAACCGCGGAAACGTTTTCCTGCGTAAAACGTTGCAGCCGTCCAGGAGGCGTCCACGAGGACATGCATTGCAAGCACAATACAACGCTAATTTAAGCTTGATCACATAAATACCGAAAAATAAATAGACATAAAGTTAAAACACATAAAAAAAGAAGATATGCAGTGTCACATGACGTTTTTTAAGAGCATTCACGCAAGATCTTATTTCTTTACATACCCGGATACAGACACACAGAAAAAATTATAACCAGAACATCACCACAAAAAAGACAAGCAATTTTATCGACCGATACCAATTGTTCAGTGCAAAAGGACACAAAATAATATTTATGAAAGAAAAAAATAATACAAATTTAGCGCACGGCATACTATTGTGAAATCTATGTACATTCGTGCCTACGCGGTATGACAACTACACACAAGCAGTACACTGACACAGTACAAGGTAGAATAATTACACAGTACACAATACAAAATTTTGAGAGAAAAAAAGAGATAAAAGAAGTTAGAACGCTTCTTTTTCGGAACAAAGTTTCTCAGTTGCTCGCTGAATCGGCCTTCTCAGATGCCTTATTGGACAAACAAGACAATCGGCCTGTGTTTTCATTTATGCCGCTCAAGACAGTGCTAAACTTGTAAATAAGGTACGATTCACGGGCTTCACGATCATATTGCGTTTTGAAATTGGACTGAAGCACCGTGGCTGTTATTGCGTGGAAAGGGTGGCCTAGATTATTTACATGTTTAGATAGGGGAAGGTGTGGTAGGGACATTATATGTGCTCGGTCGTCGTTGATTCTCATTCTAACAGATTCTCAGTTTGACCAACGTACTGGGCGTGGCATATAGTGCAATCAAGAAGGTAGACAATATTTGCACTGTCACAGTCAAAGTTTCCTCTTATCTGGAAAGAGAATGATGATGTGGTGCTGGTGGCGACAGAGGCTTTAGTCATCATGGGGCACTGTTTGCACCTAGGCCCATTGCAGGGTCCGCTGCCTGCGAAACCGGGGGTGTTGACCTTAGATGACGTTACAATATCTCGGATGTTCCTCGCACGTCGGTACACGACGCGGGGAGGCTCAGGAAAAACACTTCGCTACTTTTCGCTTTGAAGTAAAACATTGTGGTGCTTTCTGAGTATGCAGTTTATGCTGGAGGACGAAGCGGCATATAATAAAATAAGGCTGGGGGTCGTATTCAAAGACTTGGCTTTTCAGTTGGTTATCATGTGACGGCAGTCCTGTTTCGCAGACTTCCTAATAGCATCACTGATGAAAGAGGGTGGGTATTGTTGTCGTGTTAGGTCATTAGTTTTTGACAGTTAGAGGCACAATCAGCTGCGTCAGAGCATATCTTTTGAAAACGCAGAGACTGACTGAATGGTATCCCGAGCTTACAGTGTGTAACGTGGTTGCTTTTGAAATGCAAGGATTGCTGTCGGTCCGTTGGCTTACTGTACACTGAGGTGACAAGCTTGTTGTCCGATATCCTCACTGAAACACAAAGTAATGGGAGTTGCGGAATATGAGTGGGAGAATCAAATGCTCCCGTGGGCGCTGATGAAAGCGGTGATAACTTTTAGAAGTTCCTCTTGCCCATGGCGCCAAATGAGAAAAATATCGTCAATGAACCTTCGATAGAAAAGAAGGTGAGGCTTTGCTTGCTTAGAAATTCAGACTCCAATATGCCCATAAAAGCAATAGCATAGTTGGGACCAATTTTTATTCCCATCGAGGTCCCGGCAATTTGCACGTAGTGCTTATTGTCGAACTCAAAGTTGTTCAGCTCCAAGACAAGCTTTAGGTGTACGCCGATAGTTTCACCATCAATTGAATTGTCTTTGGCGGCATCATTGTATGCCTTGATGATAGATCAGATGCCGTCCGAGTGCGGAATATTTGTATATAGAGAGGCGACGTCTAGAGTGAATAGCTGGCTATCTTCCCGTATAACTAGATGCATAATTTCTGCCAGAAAATATTTAGTATCCTTTACTATGAAGGTATTGTGGGAGGAATGCCTTTGATTAAGCTATCGATAAAACTACATATCGTTTCTCTTACTGTCCCTATACCAGAGATGATTGGTCTGCCATGATTTCCTGTTTCATGTATTTTAGGCAACATATAAAATCGTCGTGGAACTGGGCTCAAAACTTTACGTGAGGCTGCAGTTTTTTCCGGAAGTTTTTTGTCCTGTATGAGCGGAATCAGTGCCTGGCTTACCTTGTTCTTAAATTGGGGAGTCTGATCACTGACAATTGGTTTATAGAAAAAAGTATCACTGATCTCTCTTTCCGCCTCAGTGATGTAGTCCTGCGTATTCATAATAACAATTGCGGCACCTTTGTCGGCGGGTTTGATTGTTAGGTCGAAGCGCTCGATTAAACCTTTTAATGCCTTTTTCTCATTCTTTGAGAGCGTTTTGTGTTTCGGTGATCGGTTTTTACATTCGGAGAGAATGTCACGTTGTATCGCCTTGATGTAAATGTGTAAGCTTTCGCCTCTTTGTGGGGGAGGAGTCTAATGCTGTAGTGTTGGCAGAATAGGGGCTATATTAGAGTCATGTTATTTGCCATGGTAGTATTCGCTGAGCCTACGCGTTCTTGAGAAGTTCTCTAGATCCCTATAAAGTTGGAAAGCGTCTAGTCTGCCGGTTGCAGGAGAAAAACTCAAGCCTCTTGAAAGCACGTGCTTTTCGTCATCAGTGAGGGGGCTGTCGGAAAGATTTACTATATGGCCCTCTTTGGGCTGTGAGGTGTTCAGTTCAGGAACATTTTCGGGGCTTGCATAGGAATGAAAGAACGACGTGTTTAATTTCTAAACACGGCAAGTTATGCCGTCCGGAAACAGCTTTTCTGTTTTGTTAGCATTAATTGGCGCTCTTTGTTTTGTGCAAATATTTTTCAGAGGTTCATTTCATGGGGCGTCAAGTCTACCTGGTCAGCGCGTTTTCGTTCCTCAGTGAGGAAGTGTTCTAGTTGTGAGTTATCGTGGTCAATAACAATATTCAAAAGTTGCTTGGATGCTCATGTATGCAAAGCGCCGACCTAGACTTAAGCTCTTGGGACATTTCGGAGGTCGCTGCTTTAACGTAAATACGCAGCCCTTTCGGAACTACGTCACTTGTGCGATACAAATTAACAGTACTAACATGACACTGATATCGTACTCGCTTTTTGAGAATTTTTTCAGACTTCAAAAATGTTTTGACACGGTTGGTCTGCTCTCACCAGAAGAGTCACCTGATTCTAGTCAGTTCCTTGGGTTTTTCTTTACGACGGGGGCTCAAATATTGACATTGTGGACAACACAAAGACATTGGGAGTTTATTTTAATAAAAATATGACTTGGGAACCCTTGTTGATTCGGTGACTATTTCCCTGGGTTCATGTGTCGCGATACTCGCAAAATTTCGTTGTTTTCTCTTAATACCTTTAAAACGCATTGTTTATAACAACCTTTTCCTGTCCCACGTCCGCAATTGCTTCTTAGTATGGGGTAGCACTACGCAAACAAACATTCAGAAAAAAAGTATTGCAAAAGCATGTCGTTCGCCATAGAGCTAATGCCGATTGCCTAGCACACAAGGAGCCTTTGTACAAACGCTTCAACATTATCCCGATTCCAAAACTGCATGAGTAATATTTAGCAATCCGATACCTTAAATCTAATAACTCTACAGCATAGCTTTTTGCGACTTGTTAATCTAAGAGTGAATATTTCTGCCTACAGCACCCGCAATCAAGAATTTTGGCACATTGCCTTCTGCCGTATGGATTACGGTCTTCAAATTTTGCGTCTTACAGTTCCACACCTTCTAAATAAGTTGAGATCCAAAAATAAACATTTAGATTGCAGCAATTCTTATGTTATTAGGCAGTTATTCTTATTATGAAAACTGTTCCCGCCTATGCTTATATTTATTTTTCTGTTTTGATTATTTTTCAGTACATGATACTACATAATACTCCTACTAGTGCCCTGCTGTAAAAAAAGCGTTCGAACTGATGTATATTAGCGTGTATGTTAACATAACCATGTATAAGGTTTGGAGACCACAGTAAGTTTACAATTGACATTTTGCCTGTATAGTTCTTATTGATATACATGTTTTCTCTGTTGTTTCTCTGTATTTCTTTCTTGTACCTATTTTGATTTCTTTCTGCTGTGTTCGGGTTACTCCTGTGATTTAAACACATGATTGTATACAAATATTTAACCTGATTTGACGTATGAGCAGAAACTTCGTCAGAAACTCTGTATTGAAAAGGTTTAGTTTTTTTTTTTTCATTTTTATACCTCACTGTTTTATATTGAAAAAGCACTGTTTGCTGACGTTGCATGGTAGTACGGGGGGCCCGGGCTTTCTTCAAGTGAAGCAGTTCACCTTTCGCCCGGGCCTACAGCATCGAAATGATGCAAACAAATACCTTGAAACTGAAAGTGAAACCGAAACTTCATAGCGAAAGGTTGCGAATTGTTTTCCCTGGGCCACTGCACGTCGTGTACCGACGTGCGAGGAACATCAGAATTATTGTAACGTCATCTAAGGTCAATACCCCCAGTTTCACTGCCATCGGATCCTGCAATGATCCTAGGTGCAAACTGTGCCCCATGATGACTAAAGCCTCTGTCGCCACCAGCACCGCGTCTTCATTCTCTTTCCAGATAAGAGGAAACTTTGACTGCGACAGCGCAAACATTTTATACCTTCTTGAATGCACTATATGCCACGCCCAGTACGTTGGTAAAATTGAGAATCTGTTTAGAGTGAGATTCAACAACCACCGAGCACAGATAAAGTCTGTACCACACCTTCCCCTTTCTAGACATGTCAATATTCTAGGCCCCCCTTTCCACGCATTAACAGCAATGGTGCCTCAGCCCAATTTAAAAACGCAATATGATCGTGAAGCGCGTGAATCGTACCGTATTTACAAGTTTACAACTGTCTTGTGGGGCATAAATGAAAACACAAGCCGATTGTCTACCTTGCCCAATCAGGCACCTTAGAAGGCCGATGCAGCACGCAACTGAGAAACTTCGTTCTGAAAAAGAAGCGTTCTAACTTCTCCTTTTATCTGTTTTTTTTTCCTCAAAAATCTGGATATGGTTCTGTGTACGTATTGTACTTTGTACTGTGTCATTGTGTTGCTTATGTATAGTTGCCGTACTGCAGAGGCACGAATGTACATAAATTTTACCATATTACCCCTTGCTTTATATATTTTATTTTTATTTTTCTTTTATGTATAATATTTTGTGTTCTTTTGCACTGAATAATCAATATAGGGTAGATAAAACCGCTTGTCTTTTTTGTGGTGACGTTCTGTTTATAATTTTTCTTTGTGTCTTTATGCGGGTATGTAAAGAAATATGATCTTGCGTGAATGCTCTTCAAAAACTTCATTTGGTACGGTATATCTCCTTTTTTCTATGTGTTTTCAGGCTTATGTTCATTCATTTCTCGATATTTATGTGATCAAGCTTAAGTTTTCGTTACTTTGCATTGTATTTTACTTGCATTGCATGACCTCGTGAACGCCTCGTGGACGGCTGCCACGTTTTACGCAGAAAAACATTTCCCTGAGAACAATTCATGTAAAACCACGTGTCGCTTGGGTATTTTCTTCGGACTTTTATTCGGCCCCTCCCGCTAATTCAATCCCCCCTTCCTTCCTCCGCCTTCTTCTTTTTTTTCCTGTATGTATGTGTGTATGTTACCGCTTGCTCTAAGCATCCGTATTTACCTGTGGGCTATCCCACCACTTCTCCTCACAAGTCTATTTCCTCTGGTTCGTTGCATATTTTCAATATTTTTGAAGCTCCCACACCCGGCAGTTGCCCTATCGGGTACCTGCCGCCAGAAAGGGAACGATCCCACTAGTCACAAGCCCGCTCGCTACCGGAATACTTATCATTGGCCAACTCGTCACACCGGCCTTTTGGTACAGTGCCGTATCAAAATAGGAACTCTCGCGCAAGGCGCCTTTTCGTCGCATGGATTTCGTTACACCGCGGCAGGGTGAACAAAGCCTGGAAGCCCTCACCGGAAATTGGCGTTGAAATCATATCCCAGGCTGGTTTCTACAATGGGGAATTCGTTACGGCTGTTTAGGAGGGCGTGGGAAAGTCTGTGCGACCAGCTGTGTGCATAAAGTGCTGTGAGGAAGGGGAAAGGTCAGCGCGACCTCTACTTCTTCAATCGTTGGTCAGGGGTGTTGAGGTCTTGTACTTCCGTATTTTCGCGCGTATAACCAGCCCTTGCATACAACCCGCATCCCACTTTCAGTCTGGGAATAATAAAAAATAAAAATTTGCGAAGCTTCCACTAACTCCCGCTAGTCTTTCAATGAACCATAGCTAAGCTGGATGATTTTTTATGCAAACACTGAAGGGAACAGTTTCGCTGTTGATTTCATTGATTGTGGATGTTTAACGCGTCGACGCTACGCAGGCCACGATGCGCGCCGCAGTGGAGGGCGCCGAATTCATTTTGACCGTTTGGGAGTCATTAATGGGCGTGCGCCGAAATTTCGAACACACGGGTGTTTTCGCTTTTCGCCTACATCAGAAAAGAGGTCGCCGCGGACGGGAATTGAACCCGCCTCCTTGGGCTGAAGAGCACAACGTCATATCCATTGAACTTTGTTAATTTTTTCTGCGTGTTATTAAATACGAATTTGAATGCAATTATCCTTTGATATAATTAAATCTGTATCGCGGCATAATCACCCAACTTCCTATCTAAAAAACTTTGAAAGCACACGCGCTCGCCTAAATCATTTTTTAAATGAGCGATGTAGAGCAGGCGGAAGCATCGCTTTAGCGTTCCAAAAGAAGCTCGTAATGCTAATTTCGCTTCTGACGAATATTCTGGGGATACGAGAATTCCTCGTACGAAATGCCGTGTGACGAGTTGGCATTCCTGGCGAATTTACCTGTGACGAGTTGGCCTATGACGAGTGGGCTTGTGACGAGTTGGCCTAGAACCGCCAGAAACAGGTCAACAAACGAGCTGGAAACGACCCCCTGCTTAGTTCTCACCTTCTTGTTTTCCCGCCGTGACTGCAGTACCTTGCAATGCTTTCCTCTTATCCTACAGCCTCGCCTATCTTGATTAGGACCCCTTTCTCCTCTGTTCCCCTGTACCACTCCAACGGCCCCCCTTTTTCCCCCCCTCCTTGCGTTCTGCGGCTTCGTATGCTTTCGTGTCGCGTAGAGCCTACGTTGTTTTGCTTGATACACCTTCTTGCTCCGCCAACAACCTAATTGCATTTAACCCCAACTGATCTGCAGAATTTGTATCTTTGAAAAAGACCGGCCTCTGGTTGAGACGTTAGAAAAAATATTGGTATGTTTTTTAATGTGACTTCTTCATCGTACACACACATATAAATATATATATATATATATATATATATATATATATATATATATATATATATATATATATATATATATATATATATCAAGGTTGCAGTCGTCATTGCCAGTGCTATTCGGCTGTTTCCGAGATATTTGATAGTGCCGAATGACGTGTGTTCGTCATGTTATTTTTTTTTTTAATACAGTGCTAAATAGGCGAAAATATAAGTCGAGAAAAAATCCGCCGTTTTACCGGGAGCGGGAGTCGAACCCACATCTCCGCATAACGCGTGCGGTGCGTTAACCAATTACGCTACCCCGCAGCGGCTCCCTTCTCGACTTTTACCAGGGGGGTTTATATTTACCAGTGCTCTGAGGCCGGTCAACTAGCGCCGCCCCTCGACTACCGCGGGAGACGTAGAACGTCTTTTTTCCAGCGGCCGCCACGTAAGACGTGGTCGAATGTCGGGGTTAGCAATTGGCATATCCGAACTGCTGGAGCCAGAGACCTCGTAATGCATGTAGCAGAACAGAAAGATATGGGACGAGGGACTCAGTAAGGACACATATCAAGGTTGCAGTCGTCATTGCCAGTGCTATTCGGCTGTTTCCGAGATATTTGATAGTGCCGAATGACGTGTGTTGGTCATGTTATTTTTTTAATACAGTGCTAAATAGGCGAAAATATAAGTCGAGAAAAAATCCGCCGTTTTACCGGGAGCGGGAGTCGAACCCACATCTCCGCATAACGCGTGCGGTGCGTTAACCAATTACGCTACCCCGCAGCGGCTCCCTTCTCGACTTTTACCAGGGGGGTTTATATTTACCAGTGCTCTGAGGCCGGTCAACTAGCGCCGCCCCTCGACTACCGCGGGAGACGTAAAACGTCTTTTTTCCAGCGGCCGCCACGTAAGACGTGGTCGGATGTCGGGGTTAGCAATTGGCATATCCGAACTGCTGGAGCCAGAGACCTCGTAATGCATGTAACAGAACAGAAAGATATGGGACGAGGGACTCAGTAAGGACACATATCAAGGTTGCAGTCGTCATTGCCAGTGCTATTCGGCTGTTTCCGAGATATTTGATTGTGCCGAATGACGTGTGTTCGTCATGTTATTTTTTTTTTTTAATACAGTGCTAAATAGGCGAAAATATAAGTCGAGAAAAAATCCGCCGTTTTACCGGGAGCGGGAGTCGAACCCACATCTCCGCATAACGCGTGCGGTGCGTTAACCAATTACGCTACCCCGCAGCGGCTCCCTTCTCGACTTTTACCAGGGGGGTTTATATTTACCAGTGCTCTGAGGCCGGTCAACTAGCGCCGCCCCTCGACTACCGCGGGAGACGTAGAACGTCTTTTTTCCAGCGGCCGCCACGTAAGACGTGGTCGGATGTCGGGGTTATCAATTGGCATATCCGAACTGCTGGAGCCAGAGACCTCGTAATGCATGTAGCAGAACAGAAAGATATGGGACGAGGGACTCAGTAAGGACACATATCAAGGTTGCAGTCGTCATTGCCAGTGCTATTCGGCTGTTTCCGAGATATTTGATAGTGCCGAAAGACGTGTGTTCGTCATGTTATTTTTTTTTTAATACAGTGCTAAATAGGCGAAAATATAAGTCGAGAAAAAATCCGCCGTTTTACCGGGAGCGGGAGTCGAACCCACATCTCCGCATAACGCGTGCGGTGCGTTAACCAATTACGCTACCCCGCAGCGGCTCCCTTCTCGACTTTTACCAGGGGGGTTTATATTTACCAGTGCTCTGAGGCCGGTCAACTAGCGCCGCCCCTCGACTACCGCGGGAGACGTAGAACGTCTTTTTTCCAGCGGCCGCCACGTAAGTCGTGGTCGGATGTCGGGGTTAGCAATTGGCATATCCGAACTGCTGGAGCCAGAGACCTCGTAATGCATGTAGCAGAACAGAAAGATATGGGACGAGGGACTCAGTAAGGACACATATCAAGGTTGCAGTCGTCATTGCCAGTGCTATTCGGCTGTTTCCGAGATATTTGATAGTGCCGAATGACGTGTGTTCGTCATGTTATTATTATTTTTTTTTAATACAGTGCTAAATAGGCGAAAATATAAGTCGAGAAAAAATCCGCCGTTTTACCGGGAGCGGGAGTCGAACCCACCTCTCCGCATAACGCGTGCGGTGCGTTAACCAATTACGCTACCCCGCAGCGGCTCCCTTCTCGACTTTTACCAGGGGGGTTTATATTTACCAGTGCTCTGAGGCCGGTCAACTAGCGCCGCCCCTCGACTACCGCGGGAGACGTAGAACGTCTTTTTTCCAGCGGCCGCCACGTAAGACGTGGTCGGATGTCGGGGTTAGCAATTGGCATATCCGAACTGCTGGAGCCAGAGACCTCGTAATGCATGTAGCAGAACAGAAAGATATGGGACGAGGGACTCAGTAAGGACACATATCAAGGTTGCAGTCGTCATTGCCAGTGCTATTCGGCTGTTTCCGAGATATTTGATACTGCCGAATGACGTGTGTTCGTCATGTTATTTTTTTTTTAATACAGTGCTAAATAGGCGAAAATATAAGTCGAGAAAAAATCCGCCGTTTTACCGGGAGCGGGAGTCGAACCCACATCTCCGCATAACGCGTGCGGTGCGTTAACCAATTACGCTACCCGCAGCGGCTCCCTTCTCGACTTTTACCAGGGGGGTTTATATTTACCAGTGCTCTGAGGCCGGTCAACTAGCGCCGCCCCTCGACTACCGCGGGAGACGTAGAACGTCTTTTTTCCAGCGGCCGCCACGTAAGACGTGGTCGGATGTCGGGGTTAGCAATTGGCATATCCGAACTGCTGGAGCCAGAGACCTCGTAATGCATGTAGCAGAACAGAAAGATATGGGACGAGGGACTCAGTAAGGACACATATCAAGGTTGCAGTCGTCATTGCCAGTGCTATTCGGCTGTTTCCGAGATATTTGATAGTGCCGAATGACGTGTGTTCGTCATGTTATTTTTTTTTAATACAGTGCTAAATAGGCGAAAATATAAGTCGAGAAAAAATCCGCCGTTTTACCGGGAGCGGGAGTCGAACCCACATCTCCGCATAACGCGTGCGGTGCGTTAACCAATTACGCTACCCCGCAGCGGCTCCCTTCTCGACTTTTACCAGGGGGGTTTATATTTACCAGTGCTCTGAGGCCGGTCAACTAGCGCCGCCCCTCGACTACCGCGGGAGACGTAGAACGTCTTTTTTCCAGCGGCCGCCACGTAAGACGTGGTCGGATGTCGGGGTTAGCAATTGGCATATCCGAACTGCTGGAGCCAGAGACCTCGTAATGCATGTAACAGAACAGAAAGATATGGGACGAGGGACTCAGTAAGGACACATATCAAGGTTGCAGTCGTCATTGCCAGTGCTATTCGGCTGTTTCCGAGATATTTGATTGTGCCGAATGACGTGTGTTCGTCATGTTATTTTTTTTTTTTAATACAGTGCTAAATAGGCGAAAATATAAGTCGAGAAAAAATCCGCCGTTTTACCGGGAGCGGGAGTCGAACCCACATCTCCGCATAACGCGTGCGGTGCGTTAACCAATTACGCTACCCCGCAGCGGCTCCCTTCTCGACTTTTACCAGGGGGGTTTATATTTACCAGTGCTCTGAGGCCGGTCAACTAGCGCCGCCCCTCGACTACCGCGGGAGACGTAGAACGTCTTTTTTCCAGCGGCCGCCACGTAAGACGTGGTCGGATGTCGGGGTTATCAATTGGCATATCCGAACTGCTGGAGCCAGAGACCTCGTAATGCATGTAGCAGAACAGAAAGATATGGGACGAGGGACTCAGTAAGGACACATATCAAGGTTGCAGTCGTCATTGCCAGTGCTATTCGGCTGTTTCCGAGATATTTGATAGTGCCGAAAGACGTGTGTTCGTCATGTTATTTTTTTTTTAATACAGTGCTAAATAGGCGAAAATATAAGTCGAGAAAAAATCCGCCGTTTTACCGGGAGCGGGAGTCGAACCCACATCTCCGCATAACGCGTGCGGTGCGTTAACCAATTACGCTACCCCGCAGCGGCTCCCTTCTCGACTTTTACCAGGGGGGTTTATATTTACCAGTGCTCTGAGGCCGGTCAACTAGCGCCGCCCCTCGACTACCGCGGGAGACGTAGAACGTCTTTTTTCCAGCGGCCGCCACGTAAGTCGTGGTCGGATGTCGGGGTTAGCAATTGGCATATCCGAACTGCTGGAGCCAGAGACCTCGTAATGCATGTAGCAGAACAGAAAGATATGGGACGAGGGACTCAGTAAGGACACATATCAAGGTTGCAGTCGTCATTGCCAGTGCTATTCGGCTGTTTCCGAGATATTTGATAGTGCCGAATGACGTGTGTTCGTCATGTTATTATTATTTTTTTTTAATACAGTGCTAAATAGGCGAAAATATAAGTCGAGAAAAAATCCGCCGTTTTACCGGGAGCGGGAGTCGAACCCACCTCTCCGCATAACGCGTGCGGTGCGTTAACCAATTACGCTACCCCGCAGCGGCTCCCTTCTCGACTTTTACCAGGGGGGTTTATATTTACCAGTGCTCTGAGGCCGGTCAACTAGCGCCGCCCCTCGACTACCGCGGGAGACGTAGAACGTCTTTTTTCCAGCGGCCGCCACGTAAGACGTGGTCGGATGTCGGGGTTAGCAATTGGCATATCCGAACTGCTGGAGCCAGAGACCTCGTAATGCATGTAGCAGAACAGAAAGATATGGGACGAGGGACTCAGTAAGGACACATATCAAGGTTGCAGTCGTCATTGCCAGTGCTATTCGGCTGTTTCCGAGATATTTGATAGTGCCGAATGACGTGTGTTCGTCATGTTATTTTTTTTTTTTAATACAGTGCTAAATAGGCGAAAATATAAGTCGAGAAAAAATCCGCCGTTTTACCGGGAGCGGGAGTCGAACCCACATCTCCGCATAACGCGTGCGGTGCGTTAACCAATTACGCTACCCGCAGCGGCTCCCTTCTCGACTTTTACCAGGGGGGTTTATATTTACCAGTGCTCTGAGGCCGGTCAACTAGCGCCGCCCCTCGACTACCGCGGGAGACGTAGAACGTCTTTTTTCCAGCGGCCGCCACGTAAGACGTGGTCGGATGTCGGGGTTAGCAATTGGCATATCCGAACTGCTGGAGCCAGAGACCTCGTAATGCATGTAGCAGAACAGAAAGATATGGGACGAGGGACTCAGTAAGGACACATATCAAGGTTGCAGTCGTCATTGCCAGTGCTATTCGGCTGTTTCCGAGATATTTGATAGTGCCGAATGACGTGTGTTCGTCATGTTATTTTTTTTTTAATACAGTGCTAAATAGGCGAAAATATAAGTCGAGAAAAAATCCGCCGTTTTACCGGGAGCGGGAGTCGAACCCACATCTCCGAATAACGCGTGCGGTGCGTTAACCAATTACGCTACCCCGCAGCGGCTCCCTTCTCGACTTTTACCAGGGGGGTTTATATTTACCAGTGCTCTGAGGCCGGTCAACTAGCGCCGCCCCTCGACTACCGCGGGAGACGTAGAACGTCTTTTTTCCAGCGGCCGCCACGTAAGACGTGGTCGGATGTCGGGGTTAGCAATTGGCATATCCGAACTGCTGGAGCCAGAGACCTCGTAATGCATGTAACAGAACAGAAAGATATGGGACGAGGGACTCAGTAAGGACACATATCAAGGTTGCAGTCGTCATTGCCAGTGCTATTCGGCTGTTTCCGAGATATTTGATTGTGCCGAATGACGTGTGTTCGTCATGTTATTTTTTTTTTTTTAATACAGTGCTAAATAGGCGAAAATATAAGTCGAGAAAAAATCCGCCGTTTTACCGGGAGCGGGAGTCGAACCCACATCTCCGCATAACGCGTGCGGTGCGTTAACCAATTACGCTACCCCGCAGCGGCTCCCTTCTCGACTTTTACCAGGGGGGTTTATATTTACCAGTGCTCTGAGGCCGGTCAACTAGCGCCGCCCCTCGACTACCGCGGGAGACGTAGAACGTCTTTTTTCCAGCGGCCGCCACGTAAGACGTGGTCGGATGTCGGGGTTATCAATTGGCATATCCGAACTGCTGGAGCCAGAGACCTCGTAATGCATGTAGCAGAACAGAAAGATATGGGACGAGGGACTCAGTAAGGACACATATCAAGGTTGCAGTCGTCATTGCCAGTGCTATTCGGCTGTTTCCGAGATATTTGATAGTGCCGAAAGACGTGTGTTCGTCATGTTATTTTTTTTTTTAATACAGTGCTAAATAGGCGAAAATATAAGTCGAGAAAAAATCCGCCGTTTTACCGGGAGCGGGAGTCGAACCCACATCTCCGCATAACGCGTGCGGTGCGTTAACCAATTACGCTACCCCGCAGCGGCTCCCTTCTCGACTTTTACCAGGGGGGTTTATATTTACCAGTGCTCTGAGGCCGGTCAACTAGCGCCGCCCCTCGACTACCGCGGGAGACGTAGAACGTCTTTTTTCCAGCGGCCGCCACGTAAGTCGTGGTCGGATGTCGGGGTTAGCAATTGGCATATCCGAACTGCTGGAGCCAGAGACCTCGTAATGCATGTAGCAGAACAGAAAGATATGGGACGAGGGACTCAGTAAGGACACATATCAAGGTTGCAGTCGTCATTGCCAGTGCTATTCGGCTGTTTCCGAGATATTTGATAGTGCCGAATGACGTGTGTTCGTCATGTTATTATTATTTTTTTTTTTAATACAGTGCTAAATAGGCGAAAATATAAGTCGAGAAAAAATCCGCCGTTTTACCGGGAGCGGGAGTCGAACCCACCTCTCCGCATAACGCGTGCGGTGCGTTAACCAATTACGCTACCCCGCAGCGGCTCCCTTCTCGACTTTTACCAGGGGGGTTTATATTTACCAGTGCTCTGAGGCCGGTCAACTAGCGCCGCCCCTCGACTACCGCGGGAGACGTAGAACGTCTTTTTTCCAGCGGCCGCCACGTAAGACGTGGTCGGATGTCGGGGTTAGCAATTGGCATATCCGAACTGCTGGAGCCAGAGACCTCGTAATGCATGTAGCAGAACAGAAAGATATGGGACGAGGGACTCAGTAAGGACACATATCAAGGTTGCAGTCGTCATTGCCAGTGCTATTCGGCTGTTTCCGAGATATTTGATAGTGCCGAATGACGTGTGTTCGTCATGTTATTTTTTTTTTTTAATACAGTGCTAAATAGGCGAAAATATAAGTCGAGAAAAAATCCGCCGTTTTACCGGGAGCGGGAGTCGAACCCACATCTCCGCATAACGCGTGCGGTGCGTTAACCAATTACGCTACCCGCAGCGGCTCCCTTCTCGACTTTTACCAGGGGGGTTTATATTTACCAGTGCTCTGAGGCCGGTCAACTAGCGCCGCCCCTCGACTACCGCGGGAGACGTAGAACGTCTTTTTTCCAGCGGCCGCCACGTAAGACGTGGTCGGATGTCGGGGTTAGCAATTGGCATATCCGAACTGCTGGAGCCAGAGACCTCGTAATGCATGTAGCAGAACAGAAAGATATGGGACGAGGGACTCAGTAAGGACACATATCAAGGTTGCAGTCGTCATTGCCAGTGCTATTCGGCTGTTTCCGAGATATTTGATAGTGCCGAATGACGTGTGTTCGTCATGTTATTTTTTTTTTTAATACAGTGCTAAATAGGCGAAAATATAAGTCGAGAAAAAATCCGCCGTTTTACCGGGAGCGGGAGTCGAACCCACATCTCCGCATAACGCGTGCGGTGCGTTAACCAATTACGCTACCCCGCAGCGGCTCCCTTCTCGACTTTTACCAGGGGGGTTTATATTTACCAGTGCTCTGAGGCCGGTCAAGGCACCGCAATTGGTTAACGCACCGCACGCGTTATGCGGAGATGTGGGTTCGACTCCCGCTCCCGGTAAAACGGCGGATTTTTTCTCGACTTATATTTTCGCCTATTTAGCACTGTATTAAAAAAAAAATAACATGACGAACACACGTCATTCGGCACTATCAAATATCTCGGAAACAGCCGAATAGCACTGGCAATGACGACTGCAACCTTGATATGTGTCCTTACTGAGTCCCTCGTCCCATATCTTTCTGTTCTGCTACATGCATTACGAGGTCTCTGGCTCCAGCAGTTCGGATATGCCAATTGCTAACCCCGACATCCGACCACGTCTTACGTGGCGGCCGCTGGAAAAAAGACGTTCTACGTCTCCCGCGGTAGTCGAGGGGCGGCGCTAGTTGACCGGCCTCAGAGCACTGGTAAATATAAACCCCCCTGGTAAAAGTCGACAATGGAGCCGCTGCGGGGTAGCGTAATTGGTTAACGCACCGCACGCGTTATGCGGAGATGTGGGTTCGACTCCCGCTCCCGGTAAAACGGCGGATTTTTTCTCGACTTATATTTTCGCCTATTTAGCACTGTATTAAAAAAAAAATAATAACATGACGAACACACGTCATTCGCCACTATCAAATATCTCGGAAACATCCGAATAGCACTGGCAATGACGACTGCAACCTTGATATGTGTCCTTACTCAGTCCCTCGTCCCATATCTTTCTGTTCTGCTACATGCATTACGAGGTCTCTGGCTCCAGCAGTTCGGATATGCCAATTGCTAACCCCGACATCCGACCACGTCTTACGTGGCGGCCGCTGGAAAAAAGACGTTCTACGTCTCCCGCGGTAGTCGAGGGGCGGCGCTAGTTGACCGGCCTCAGAGCACTGGTAAATATAAACCCCCCTGGTAAAAGTCGAGAAGGGAGCCGCTGCGGGGTAGCCTAATTGGTTAACGCACCGCACGCGTTATGCGGAGATGTGGGTTCGACTCCCGGTAAAACGGCGGATTTTTTCTCGACTTATATTTTCGCCTATTTAGCACTGTATTAAAAAAAAAATAACATGACGAACACACGTCATTCGGCACTATCAAATATCTCGGAAACAGCCGAATAGCACTGGCAATGACGACTGCAACCTTGATATGTGTCCTTACTGAGTCCCTCGTCCCATATCTTTCTGTTCTGCTACATGCATTACGAGGTCTCTGGCTCCAGCAGTTCGGATATGCCAATTGCTAACCCCGACATCCGACCACGTCTTACGTGGCGGCCGCTGGAAAAAAGACGTTCTACGTCTCCCGCGGTAGTCGAGGGGCGGCGCTAGTTGACCGGCCTCAGAGCACTGGTAAATATAAACCCCCCTGGTAAAAGTCGAGAAGGGAGCCGCTGCGGGGTAGCGTAATTGGTTAACGCACCGCACGCGTTATGCGGAGATGTGGGTTCGACTCCCGCTCCCGGTAAAACGGCGGATTTTTTCTCGACTTATATTTTCGCCTATTTAGCACTGTATTAAAAAAAAAAATAACATGACGAACACACGTCATTCGGCACTATCAAATATCTCGGAAACAGCCGAATAGCACTGGCAATGACGACTGCAACCTTGATATGTGTCCTTACTGAGTTCCTCGTCCCATATCTTTCTGTTCTGCTATATATATATATATATATATATATATATATATATATATATATATATATATATATATATATATTGTAAAGGCGCGAAGCTTCGCCAAGGAAAAGCTGCAAGCGCGGTCAGTGGCCAATCCACCTACAGAGCGAAGAGAACGGCGGCCGACTGGAAGAGGAGGAAGCAGAAGAGGGGAGCGCGTCCTAGTAGAGAATAAACCTGGATTCGTAAGAATCGGATGTCCGTTCTTTACAATATATATATATATATATAGGGAGTAGTAGAACTTTGAAGATGGTAGACAACACAAGAGAAGAAAAACTTCGAACAAGGTAAAAGCACGATTGTGGCCTACGTTTCAGCAAAGAGAACTCGCTTTCCTCAGGGCAATCTCTCGTCTGGCAGGCACGGTGTTCGAAGTTGTTCTTCTCTGATATTTTTATATATGTATATACATATATGTATATATATATATTTATATATATATATATATATATATATATATATATATATATATATATATATATATATATATATATATATATATATATATATATATATATATATATATGTATATATATATATATATGCACGATAATAGGTTGTGGAAATGAGGGGCTCGTTCGTTAGGAAATACAGAAAGACAGAAACCCACGCCTTTCGAATACATCTCATATGCCTTATATGTATACGTATATATATATATATATTCAGATATATACACATATATATATATAAAGGAAAGTAAAGTACGCTCTGCAAAAACATAATTTCCAACGTTTTGACCTAAGCCAGGTCTTCTTCAGAAATTCATTCCTGAAGAGGCCCTGTCTCAGGTCGAAACGTTGGAAATAACGTCTACAAAGAGCGTACCTCTACTTTGTTCGTATTCCTGCAGCAACTAAGGACTCTACTTCCCGACTATATATATATATATATATATATATTTATATATAAAGGTTGTTGCCATTCGTAGAAGTTGTTCTATTTCCGAATTTTCTAACTACAGACAGGTATTAATTCTTCAAGTATTATCTAAAGCACTACAGAAAATTGTCCATTGCAGGTTTTCTGACTTTTTAGGTAAGCACGCTGTGCATTCCGATGGCCAGTTCGAATTTAGAAAACAGAGGTTCACTGAAATGGCATTAACGAAACAAAAATAAATTATAATTGACGCATTTGAAGAAACGCTCCTTGCTGTAGGCGTATACGTAGATTTATCTAAGTCATTTGACGTGATTGATCACTCTGTCCTATTTCAAAAGCTCAGTTACTATGGCATTCGGGGAATCGGCCTTGCTTTAATACAGTCATACCTAATGTACCGTACACCAATGGTGTCTTTTAATGGAACCTTCTCAGAAGATGAGTCCATCACGTCTGGTGTACCACAGGGCAGCAACCATCTAGAGGATGGGTTAGAGAATAACGAGTGCAGTAAGCATTGCGGCAAACAAAGCACTACTTGTGTAGCAATGCATGGTCTTTTTACATTCACTCACACGCTGGTAGCATGCATTTGGCATATGCTCAGTAATGAAGGTCCTCTGCAGGCAGTGGTTGTTATACTGTGTGAAGGTGCCGCAGTTGTGGATTGCTGTTTTCCTGCCGGTTCCGTTTGTCGCCCGTGCCCACAGCTGCTTTCGAGTCTCGATGCGGGCGGTCCGCCTACCCGCTTAGGTGGAAGTTGCCACCACCTTGTTTCGCGCATGCAGCTGCTTCGATGATTTGATGCGCACTTCCTCCCTAGTGTCTGCGGTGTGATCAATATGCAGAGATTAGCGCATGCGTGGGGCATAGGACGCATAGATGGCTCTTGCGATCACAATCTATGGAGTTTACTGCATGTGTGTGGCCACTTTTATAGTTACGGTATATTCATTTTTTGGTTTTTTTTTATCTTTTGCTTTTTATCTTTTGCTTTTACTCTGCTCACCGTTCTTGACCTATTTTCTTCTCTTACTCTGGTGTACTGCACAGCCCACCCAAACACCCACCTGTTTCTGACCAATGTTTTGTTTTTTTTTGTCCCTTTGGTCGGTACGTTTATGGCCAATTGAAGTGTTAAATTACCAACAAGAAGTTACAATCACCTTGGTAGTTAGCCTTAATTCTTGCCATGTTATTGTAGGCGGTGTCATGTATGGCCTTTTTCGTATTTTCTTTGGTAAATGTTCCCTTATATGCAAAGTATAAATTTATATTGGTACTATAAACTTGACATTCTGGAATGATATATTGTACTTGTAGGGACAACATTCTCTTTACAAGTCGCGTTCTCAATACTGAGGGACGTTTGGACATTTCGACCAAACATTTAACCAAAGTATCTATCTGCAGTCACTGATAATAGTTTATGTGGTGATAAATTACGTTTTCTGCCGAAAAATTTGGAATTTCGCCAAAATCTGCCGAGGAATTTATGCTGTTTCTTCAATATTTGAGAACCAAGTTTCGTTGTGTCCTCGTCGAACTAAACATCCTAGTGAGTTGAAGTTAACAGTAATTTGTAATTCTATGGGAGTTGTGTTTGCAAGTTTTATCTTTGTCGATGTCAGGAACCTTGGCTATGTACAGACTAAACATATAGACACTGCTGCAACTTCCTCTTTGTCATCTTTTGTAGCAGACGACGCTAATCATCATAATTTCAGTACGCTCGTCCCGAGCGGCCGCATGCTCATGTGGGTGCGCGGGCTCGCGCCCGCTTTTTCTAGATTCCCTTAAAAGCCTCATCCAATCTATACTTGTCGATCTACTTCCCGAAGATCGCGGCTCAGGTGCAGGACCCAGAGGTCAAACACATGGTTCCGAGAACCCGGGAGTTCAAGCCGACGCCAAGCACATCGACACACGGTGCTGCGAAAGCAGAGGAAGCGACGTGGCGCCGGCGGTTTTGGCGAGGGTTCCCACCTTCGTGCGACCAAATATAATGGCAACTTCGACGACCCCCCAGACTACGGGCGCAACTGGGTGGCTTTCCAGCGGAAGCGGAAGAACACATAAGACGAAATCGAGAAGCGACACCATCTGCACTAAGTGTAGTGCTCGAGCGAATCGCCGCCTTTTATGCCGAGATTGGGCAAACGGACCACGCGATTTTTAAGGTGACACCAGACGACCTGGTAGAGAGTAAGACTTTAGACGCGGGAAGGTAGCGCGACAAGGTTGGCCCCTTGATGGCTAGTGTACATGTCACGATGCACGACGCCGGTCACCAACCGCACTCCCGACGACCATTCACCCATCCCCAACTTGCAAATGCGGGCTTCCCCAGCTAGACCTCCTGAAATTTGACGAGAACCGCAGATAGTGGCAGCAATTGTGGAAGTAGTTTTCGGCAGCCGTTCACAATGAGAACGAGCTCAGCATGGCTGACAAGTTCAATTACTTGAGCAGCGTCGTGACTGGAGCAGCTGCATCAGCCATAGCCAAACTCAAGCTTGTGATGGCTGCTACAAGGGCGCCATCGAGATCCTGAAACAGCGCTTCGGAAATGACTTCATGATCGTGCAAGTTCATCTGCGAAGCCTCCAGGACTTGAAGCCGATGTTGTCATCTGACGTCCGACAACTGAGGCAACATTGCGCTCGGGTCGAGGACCACATCCGAAGACTCAAGGCGCTTGCCACTAGCTGTACGACCTACTGCCCCATGCTGCGTGAAATTATGCTAAGGTCCTACCGACAAATATGGTCTGCGATTCTATAGCGGAATAAAGATATCACGTTTCTCAGCTGGCGCTTCTTCAAACTCACAAGGTGACCCGACCGCTCAAACGTGCTATCACGAGAAGGAGCTTCAAGTAATTTTAAAATTTTTCAACCACCAGCTGATGTGTCCAAAAGCTGTTGTTGAACGTGCGGAAAAGAAAATTCATCGCACCCCAGAGAAAGAATCAAGAAAACCTAATCAGTTGTGTGGCGGTCTCATGGCAACTTCTCTGCAGAGCTCAGTAGGAGGCCAGAGCTGTGATTGTTTTGCCATTCTTGAAAGCCCTTGACCGAAGACCCAACTCAGCTTGACGGAACTCAGCCTTCACAGCAACATTCCCTGGTTTAAAAACCGCTGGTGCGCATAAACTCACAAATGGGCTGTGGCTGGCAAAACACAGTGGACAAATTGAAATAATCAACAGGCTAGGCGGTGGAAACACCGATGGCAGAAAAATCGCTCTTCAAACGCCGGATGACTAGTGCGCAGGAATCTCACACCAGACCAATCAAAAAAGACACCTAATAAGGCGGGCAGTACTGTTCTACTCGGCGAAACATGGCATCAAAGGTAACTGTGAACGTTTCACGAATAGAAGTGTCCATAGGCGGACGGGAGGAAGTCGCCAGGACCGTCTCTTCACATTTGCCCTGCGATACTCCAGACAATGTTTTCGTACAGCAATCAACCTTCCGGAAGACACATCGTGTCATCTGTCGGCCGGGGAGGCTGTTGTAACTTCCTCTGTGTCATCCCTTATAGCAGACGACGCTAATCATCATCATTTTAATACCCTGGTAACGAGCTGCGGTATGCTCACGGGGCTTCGGCGGCTAGCGCCCGCTTTTTCTAGATTCCAATAAAAGCCTGATCCCACCGAGACGTGTCGCTCCACTTCCTGGGCATCGCGCAGAAGATGGAGGACCTGGAGGTCCAACAGACAGTATTACATGCGAAAAACACAACACGAGAGCCCTTTTTTCTCCCTCTGAATTATAAACAACAAAGAATGATGGAAATGCACATAAAAGGAGAAATAATACATCTCGTCTGGTAGCGAACTTTAAAATACGTTACCACACTTGCGCTTTAGTAAACAATTAGTCATCGGCGATTGTGTCAACACTAAAGACGCCGCAATAATAAGAAAACGCATTTATTGTTACTCTAATGCCATGAAAGAGCCGCACGCTGGCGTATTCTATGTTACATCAGCTTCCGGCATTATTGTCGAACAGATAAGCGATGCTTTAGGCGGCATTTTACAGTGTACCAGCATTGTCCCCCTTGAAAGTTTTAAACACCTGTAATGACTTTCGATATGTGAAATCTGCCTAATTTGTTTAACGAGTATAATAGTTGACCATATGTGTACACCGCTCAGCGAACCGTATTCCCAACGACCATATTCAATAAAGAAGTGTAACTCGTTTTCATCTATATACACAAATTAAAAGGATAATGTCGATCGTGGTATTTGTAACTGCTGCGGTAACTCTGGTTAACGCATAGATCGGCGAGTATGTATATCATGCTTCCCTCCGACAAATATTTTTTACAGGCCGTAGATGAAGTGAGTGTCCTCGCAAACTGTTTTGCATGAAGACATGGAAGCTTACTAAGAGGTTAAAAAAAAACATGAATGGGGCGTTCACCAATGCGGCAACACCGCATCGTTGAGTTAATTTTGTCTAAAAATATATTTGGTAAAGTTGGAATGTTGCGAGTTTGGTCAAAATATTAAATAGTTTACAAAAAAATTCCAAATTTACAACATTTACAAGATCATATTAAAAAACAAACAAGCAATTTATGGTTTTATAAGAGAACGCCTACAAATGAACTCTTATTTCTTGATCCAGGGTATTCGTAGCAAACAAGCAATTTTTATTATATTTGCCAAGCTCTCGCAGTTTCTTTTAGGGCCTTCGTTGTTGTTGCCACTAGCAGTTCACAATGTATTTGGAGGCCCCGTCTACGCAGCGCAAATGTGAAGTTGCAATAAATGATCATATAAGACTCAGGACAGGTACATAGGGATTGACATTCTATAGCAAATCCTAAACAGACATTATCCAATGTTTTTAACGTGCAACAAGAACGCGGGTAACCGAAGAAACCGTGGAAGAAAAACTAAGTTTAGTTTATGTTCGTTCTTTTCTAGTCTCTGCTTTTCTCTTACAACCAAAACATTTGACACTATCGTATCTTCTGGATCACATCAAAGTGGTGCTATTCCGAAGGCGAGCTCAGAATTAATGGTGGAGCAGTCGTCTGCCCAGACAAGGAATTTCATGTTCCCCGTTCCGCGCATTCAGCCTATTAGGCTAAATATTGCGCTGAACATGGCCAATAATTGCCTCACATGTATGTTCTTTTAATTAATTTAAAAACTGGCCCGAACGTCTCTTAGCCTACTCTGATTATTTGGCAGCTGTGGCTGGGGTCAACCACTAGCATCCGTTATAAAAAGTAGCTTTTTTCCTTCACTCGTTTCTTCTGCGTCACGATGGAAGGTAGATGGGGAAAAAGACACTTAAGGATTCGTTCAAGCTTCATTCATTCCTTCGTGCTGGGCAGGACTCGGAGTGTATTTTTATCGGTAATTCGTTTTGTGGCCAAATATCCGCGTCCCTTAAAAGTCAATTCACGGTGAGCTTTTGCCCACTGTTTGGCCAATGCACTGCCCTTAATGTCTAACTTGCGGGGCTTGTGTTTGGGCGTAGCAAGCGTACTGAAAAATTCCATATTTCAGGGACGTACCTTGCAGGGCATTATGGCAAAACAATTTCGCAAACGACCTCCTGCTTGTTTTTTTTTTTTTGGAAGTTGCTGCTTTAGTGGGTGAATGAGCCGTGCAAGCATTTACACCTCCTTGTGGAAAATGAAAGTGTATTCTGTCTGAAGAATGTGCGCGTATTTAGCTCGCCCTTTTGTGCGTTATTAATCTGTTGATGTAATTGTAGAATTTGTCGTCCATCAATTACAAAAATAATTTACCACACTTTTTGGTTTATATCTTTCGGGGGCTCCTTGCTTTGTAGGAAATGACCAAAATCACTATGCCCTAAAGCACTGTGGTTTTTTATGTATCAACGAAAAGCAAAAGTTTATTCACCCCAGAGACCCATTGAGATAGATGTGTTTATAAAACCAAAGCGCCAGATAAACGTCAGCAAGTATTACGTTTTCTGTCCCAGAATTTCAGTCTTGTATCGGTACCTCAATTATACGAGTGAAAAGAGGAATCGGTGAAAGAACAACGAATCGTGACAAATTTTTAAACGAACGCGAATCCAAAGCTTCATAAGATCAAAACAGCCGGAAATGTGTGGAACCGGCAAAAGAAAAGTGGCCACCAGATAGTCTTTGACTGTAAGAGGTTAACTTTGTTCTGAAACAAACATGGCACAAGTAAACACAGAAAATAAAACGACTGGGACATATATGGGGCTATTTGCAATTTAAACTAAAAAACGGTACTTGTTTATTTTTCGGTAAATTAAAATTGCATAATGTAGCATATAACCCTGGTTCTCAGTACCACTTTAGAGAGCATGGTATCAAGTAGGCTTCAAAAAGGTTTGGAAGAAGCTTGGGTGCTTTTACGCGCTAGAAATGATGGAAGTCCCAGAACTAGGGCAAAAGTGAAGTTGATCTAGTGCGCATTATGCCAACCGTGGTGCCGGGTTATTGGAGAACAGTAACTATTTTGGGGTATGTAGAGGGACTGAGGATTCAAAAAAATTCAAATTGATTCACCCGCCCTATTTCGGTTTTGGTAAAATGTTCACATAATCTTAAGGGTATCGTCATTATCAACAAACTATGTAGGTGCAATGCGGAACAAATGCCTGTGCCATTGACCTCCACCTGCTTCGGCCATGGTCTGCCCAGTCCATTCTTGCCCCTTAACTCGTCTTATGGCTTACTTCTATCGCATTAATGGCCTTCCTCTTCTCCTATACGCTTATGAAATATCTACCTCATCACCATAATTGTCAATCGGTTGTCTCGTCATCGTTCTACATCAGGAGCCCGAGCCATTTCTTTTTATTTTTGAACTTGGATAACTTCTTTTCGCGGTTCCTCCCTAGTTCAGTTTTTTCTGATCCATCACAGGTCCCGCGCAGGCTGCATGCCAGAAGCTTCGTCGTAAATGTTGATGAATTCCACCATCTATCGTTGTCCACCTGCTCAGTGACAATCTCCTCGACTTCTGAAGCAAATAATTTCCGGCGTCTTCTAAAGAGTACCGGCTATAAAATTTAGGACCAGGTAAAAGTTGTTTCGAAAGGAGACGGATTCACGCAGAATGACTCCATCGCAACGTAAGAGCGAAGCTGGCATATTCATCGGGGCTGTCAGAGTGGTTGATGCTGAAGAAAACACTGTGCTTAAATTTGTGATGTTCAAATACAGCCGAAACAGCGGAATAGACAGGGCAAAGAATAACAACAGATGAATTGCTAAAAACGTAGCTACCATCCCAAATTTTGAAATAATTAGTGCAAATGTACGCACTGAGTAGAAAATTTAGGTGCCCATTTTGAAATGCAGAGCATTTCAGTAACTCACGATGTCACCCGCGTTGACGTCCGTAGTCCGCGCCGCACCCCTCCCTACTATATAAAAAAATACTATCCGGCGCCCGGTTTCGATCCCTCGACCCTGCGGGCGGAACGCAATGTACATGGTGCTCTACCCACTGCGCCACAAAGCCGACACAGAATGGGACACTACAAACGCGCCTTATATCGTTGACTCATTCAAATTACCGCTGACGAGCGCTCTCTCGTCAGCAGGTGCCACAAGTGCAACAACATTAACGTAACGCAAACTAATTAACGTCGTGCGCCCCCAGAAGTGCTCTCCATTTGATAGTGCCCCTCGCGAGGGGGATGTTTCACTGCGTCTTCTCTCGGTCGCGGGACCCGTGGCGCCATCTGGCGGAGGCGCGGCACAACTCCTAGCACTTTCTTTGAAAAAGCGCCTCGAAAGCGCGGCAAATATGAAATAGGGATGACGCACTTTTTCAACATGATTGCTATGGAAATACCTGCCTTTCATACCATTGAAAAAGCCTCATGCATGTCTCTCAAGAGCGCATTCATTTACGGTCATTCGAACAGCTAAAGTAATTAAATGGCAAAAAGTCTTTGGAAGTCTTCGTTGTAGCCATGAATGCGTAACCCTGTGACAATGGGAATCAGCTGAAACAGTACGCAAAGGGATCCTCCAGTTTGTTTTGATGAACAATACTTGAGAATATATAAGGCTGGAGTAAAAGGTATTGTGAGTAGATTATACTCCTTACTTTGATCGCACTGGAATTTTCGAATACGATTATCATTGCCTGGAAGGAAGTCAGGGCCACCGTTTATTTTATTGTAAGAGTTAGATGTAGTCGGAAAGACGAAATGGGACATTTTTGAAATCTTGACAATTATTACTGTCATCACCAGCAAAGATTTTGGGCAGGTCGGTCAGATAGCATCTGTCATTCCCATAAGGTGTATAAACGTTTAGCCCTCATAAATAGGAGGAATTGTAGTTTAAAGAAACATTGATTCGTGTGTAACCGGATTAGTGAACGAAGGCGAAAACGATTATAAATTGCAGTCCATAAAAATATTGTGTAAGACAAATGTTATTCATACCAGAAAGAAATGTGTCGTGCAGCCGATACAGCTGTACGAAACAGAAAAAATAGAAGAGGCTTGGTTCTCGTGTAAGTCATTGATAAACATAATGTCAACCTTTCTTTGGAAACAAAGCTTCAACTGAAAGCAAAATTTCCAGAGATTTTTCAAGAGCCTCAGGAATCACAGGTGCAAACAGTGTCTTGGTAACGTTGCCTCGGACGTCTAGACATTATGAGCAGGTGGAATGAGTGCTTATTGGGATGACAGATCTCAAGAATGCATTAGATGGTTTTGGTGCCATGTTGCACTCCACCTCAAAATATATGACAACATCCTCAAACACACGACTAGGGTGATTAGAAATCTGTTTTTCATAGGTTGTCAAATTATCGCGTTGCTCCTCGGCGTGACTACTAAGCTTTTTTCTATAGGGATAAAGATGAATCGGAAAATTATGGTTTATTCTGGCGCCGTTGTACGTGCCCTAATTTCTGATATTATCATGAGTGTGACGAAGAAGTTCGGGGTAGTAGCAAACTAAACCATAAGGGCATCATGGCTGGCGAACGAGCCGGGCTCGTTTTCAAAAAAGATGGCCGGCTATCTCAAGTGGGTGGAATAGCAACGCGGTATCTGCGTACGTGCAAATGACCTTCACAAGAAACAGCGTACGATGAATGTTGAGATTTAACTATGACTCTTGTATTATACGTTCGAATGGCCAAGCCCATAATTAGTAGGTTGTAATATGGTGGGCCAGAATTTGTTTTGTTGGAGGGCAATCAAGCTGCCCCACAGTAGGAGGGTATTTGGGGAGGAGAGCTCTAAAGTAGTATAGGTAAATCGCTTGAGCACCCAGGAGATATTGCGCTAGAGAACAAAAATATATTTTACGTTATGATGAAAATGTGAACAATGATGAATGATGAGTGATGAACAAGTGTGAAAATTTTTGGTTATGCTGACACATCCCATTCGGAAACTCTACAGCGCTCAAAAATATAATGTCAAACTATTGTCTAGTGTCGGCTGCGCCAGTGTTTTTCAAAGGCTTATGAAAATATTTTGACACACCTAAAGTCTCTCACTGACCGCTTCAACTTTATAAAGTCCACGCGCTGCGGTTTACGTAGTTAAAATTGCACACATTCCTCGCTCCTGCACAAGAAATATTTTATTCAATGCGATTTCGAACATAAACTTGGGCGGCTTTGGGGATTTCAAATGCTGTTTACCTTGCTAATATTAGCTTTCTGCAAGAAAAATTTATTATAATGACCTAAGGGTACTGGGCATAAATAAAATATCTGTTCTTTACCACTGCGCAATTCCTTTTTAGTGATGGAAACAACGAATTCTACAATCAAACCCATTAAAACAGTTATCACGGAGGGATAGCTCCTTGGATATTTTTTATATAATTTCTACCACTGATGTAGTCCGCATTGATGAAACAGTGCCTGACATGATCTATGCTGATGTTAGCAATATATTATTGTCGAGAACATACTTCACTGATTTTGGTAACAGAGTGATTAGTTAAATGACGGAAAACACAGGATGGTCCCAAATTTCACACTTTGTTCAAAAGACAAATAAAACAACCCCTGTTTTGTTTCACCCCCGCTAAACAAACATGAAGATGCTGGAAATTGTTTCTGTAACGTCAATTGAAAACGAGAGGAGGCTCCATATGGCTCGGTAGGTATTTCTTAGAAGTTATTAGTTCTGATTATCACGCAAACTGTATTGTTGAAAAATTCTCTACGGCTCTCGGTATCACTCAGGGTGGCCACTGATACTATCCGTATACCTCGGTGACTGTGCTCCAAAGTCACTCATTTTTTTCGTTCTACATTTTTACAAGAAGCATTTCCTGTTTTGTCAAAACAACAAAAGGAAACACTTTCCAGTTTACCGCCTTGCACAAAAAGTATTGGCGATTTTTCTGTAAAGGTCTCTTATTCAGTCGCACTGCACTAGATTTAGGACGCATTACTTAATTAGGGCGACAAGATTTTATAAGTTTAAACAATGGCATTCATATAGGCAGCCTTCATTGAACCAAAATGCTGTTCCACCTGAATCAACGTTCGGAAATGTGGAACAAAGTTTGAAACTGGAAGTCTCAAAAATTTAATACCCTAAAGTTTGAAAACTCACGTTACCAAAACTAACAATTATATATGCACCAAATCAGCAGTCAACTTCCGATACTTTTTGCTTAAAGATGTAATTTGGTTACTTTTCTCTTGTATTCGATTACAACAATGCGTTGAAGCAACAATGCTGAATAAGCAATGGTTGCTAATTGCGGGATGGTAGGTTATATTTGAAACAAGATTTGGTTATGTGTTTAGACCTACCTTTACCTCAGTGGACGCGGATGGCTTTGCCAGCGTTGGTTTGCTTATGCCTGTATTAGGAGGGTTCAGCAGTGCCGGTCTCCTGTAGACAATACATGGACACTTTCAGAAGCCATAGCGCGCCTAATATTTGGCCTAACCCTATACGGTTAGTACCAACGTTTTCCGCTTTCAAAAACGGGGGGAATGTTGCGGACAGATTTTTAAACTGGGATCTCGTTTTTTTACCAACGAGTAAGAAATATGAGCAAAAACACTGGTTTTCGGGGTGCCTGTGTTTCTGCATGCCGCATTGAAAAATCTCCCAATATCAACATTTTTTTTGCAACATTCCCTCCCTTTGGCTCTTCGGATTGCACACATGCCCGTAGAATTCTTGATAGGCGAATAGTTTTAGCGCTAGGCTTTCTGAAAGTTCCGCAGCTAGAGAACGCTCGCATTCAAATTTCCCACACTTGTTGGTGGCTCCGTCTTTCGTAATCAGGAGGAAACATTATTAGGCTCTACCACTCACCGCGTACACGCTGCGGTCTTGCTATGTTACTGCGCGGATAGCCAGAGTTTGGGGCAACTGCGGCATGCGCGCGGAAGAGCGAAGAAAAGCTTGCCGTCACTCATCCGAGTGGCACCACCGCTTTGATTACAACTATGCATTGCACCGTCATCTCTTACGAGCCGGGGTCCACGGTTATCAGCGCGCGGGGAAGAGCAAGGTTAAACCGATGGCGTTGGTCGAAGCGGGGAATATTTGGCTTGTTCACCGAACGACGGCTTGATTAGTTTTTTTAAAGCAAAGCTTTTTACCTCTACCCCCCAAGGGTTCTTTCGCGACCGTTGGTGTCACCAGAAAACTCCAGCGAAGTAATAAAAGAATTTACTGGCACTGCCGGGAATCGAACCTAGAACTAATAGACTAACAAAGCAGAGCCCGTTGTCTTACCGATTTAACTACGAGCCCACGCGGAAACGGCAAAGACATTTGGTGTACTCACCAAGCACATCTACGTGTTTACCCCATGCGTTCTCGATGAATGCCATGTGAAAGCGTCACGCAACCACTCGCGCCCATCTAGCGGCCCTGTGGGCACCTTGCTCATGTGCTAAGAGTTACAAAAATTACAGGAAGCTCACACGAATGCATGACATCTCACATCTAGTACGCCAATGTGCTGAAGCCTGTGGCCTCCAGTGTTAACGTAAAAAATCAGAGCTCCTTGTCGTCTCACGCCAATGCAAGAAATACATTCAAATACTCCTTGATGGCCAGGCCATCACTCCAAGCCCCCGCATCAAGATCCTCAGCCTACGTCCAGAGGCTGACACCAAGGGTGACGTCTCCTTGCAGCGCCTCGAAAATGCATTAATCAAATCATACACATGATCAGGCGAGTTGCCACCAAGAAGCGAGGCCTAAAGGAATCCGGTACCTTTCGATTAATTGAAGCTGTTGTCCTCTCGAGAGTCACTTACGTCAACCCACTATCTTATTCTCGACAAGGAAGACATAGAGATGCTTTATATAACGATTAAAAAGGTGGTCGAGCAGGCCATTGGCCTTCTCATGAGTGCTTAGCACGGGGCTCCACAACACGGTGGAAGAGCTGATAGAAGGCCATCTTTCTAACTAGAAGGTCCGACTCAGAACTGCGGTGGGTAACCGCATGCTTCAACAGATTTCTGGGCAGCCCAGAATGTCAATCCGCTTGACGTACTCCCAGACTCTTGGCGACTAAAACTAAAGATGCTCCCTTTGCTTAAAAATACGAACCCCTCACATGACGAGGGTCACCGAAAAGCACGTGCTCAAGCGCTAAACACCACCGTTGGTGGGAATCATGCAGTTATCTACACAGACGCTTCCAAACATCGAGGACAGCAATACGCAATCATCGTGGCTACCTCCAGAACCAACATCCTTGCGTTTACCTCGCTGAGGATCCAAGAAATGACGGCAGCAGAAGAGGCAGCCATCACCTTGGCTCTCACTCAACCAGGGGTTCGGAGTGAGTAACCGATTTCCAGCAAGCCTACTGGAATTACCCGTCGGGTTGGGTGTCCTGACCTGCACTGTGCGTGCTAAAAAACCACTCCCCAAACGGTTCCATTCAGCTCATCTGGACACCCCCTCACGCTTCAACGGAGGGCAACAAATACGCCCACCCAACAATCCTGCGCTTTTACCTTCCGTGCTTTGGAGCTGCATGAAGGCAGTCACCCGCTTGTCACGTTCAGGGAGTTAACCCAGCTTTATGACCTTCTGAGACAGACCGTACCTTCGCCTTACCCTGACCTTTACAGAGAACAACGGCTCATACAATCCGGGCTCCTTCCCACAGCCTACGCGTCTTCACTTAATTTCTCCAAATCGCTACGACGCTGAATGTAAATTTTGCTCAGAAGTAGGAACACTCCGCCCCGTAAAATCAGGGTGTGCGACCTTAGACCTGAGCACCTTCTTCTCTTTCCGTCAACTACCCAACAAGAGCAATGGGAGATGCTGCTGTCCAGGCCCTCTCTACCTACCCAGCATCAGCGAGTGGACAGAACACAGGCCCCGCGGGCTCCATATGGGCCCCACAGATGCAGGAATAACTCCCTACGGCTGCACTCTGGACCGTTCAGAAGTCTGAACAGAAGTATTTCTTCCTCCTCTCCCTCCTTCTCTGCCGCAGATCTCGTCGCCTCCGTCCGCGTAGCAGCGACGGAGAAGTCAGATCATCTAACACCGGGTTGGAGCTTACTTTAATTTTATAAGAAAAGTTTCCACTCTTGTGCTACAACAATACAACTCAACCAAACACCATTCATGCATCATGCATTGATTTAACCTTAACAAGAATATAACTTTGAAGTAATAAATGGTGTGGTTAAGTGCATGTAACTTCCTTCTTGTTTTACTATTTGTAGAGCGATGTGAGTGAATTTAAGTGACGTCGCAAGGGTAATCGTTATGGGTGCCGTTTACAGCTTTGCTTTCCAACCACATTCACGGGGTGGATTGGCGCGATTTTTTTTTATCGCTTACACTCCGCATTTCATCCGCAATTGGGACGGCGAGATTAAGTGCCCGTAATCATTCAGATTTTTTAGCCCATTTCAATAACTCTGCCCATACTAAATACATTTGTAAATACATTTGTACCACACACGTGAATCTGACAACACCCAGTCTACAGGGCGGGCCTGTACCTGCTAATGCTACGATGACGCTTCTAGATTCCGGTGGCACGCTTCACAATTATCGCTCTCACGCTCTCACAATCATCCCTCTGGGGGTCGCAGAAAATGAATGTATCTTTTCATTCGCACCACAAAAAGCGCCCTCCTCGCCCTCTTTGCAAGCCGCCGACTTCGTGTTCTCCAAAAAAAACAGCAGCATGCAAAAATGCAAAAAGAAACATCTGGGCCAAGTAATGCCAGTATTCATTCCGTACTGATATCTGACATTCTTGGCCACAATCTTCGGTCGTATCAGGGAACGCTCGTATCATCGCACGACCGATGCATGCCGTCATCGGAGCTATATTTCCTTTCGTGCGGCGGAATAAAGCGTGCTTCGGTGTCCTGGTTGTTTTTACACTGCTAGATTGCAACTACCTTACGCAGCTTTTTGGGGGCGGTATGTGATGCCATCTATGAAGCGAAAAAAAGCGCATCTGAGTTGGCGCCGAACTGCTGAACCCTCTTAAACAAATCCAGAACAGATTGACAAAACTTGCATGACTCAACCGACTTGACACTATGATACACAAAGCGTTAAATAAATTGAATTCGCCTACATTGATATCTCAAAAAGAAAAGCGGGAATAGTAGAAAATATGGTATTTGCAGTATTACAAGATCCCTCACGTCTTTTCAGAGACAACATTGAGCTGAGAAAAAAAACTTATTTAGTTCGATTGTGACATACATACAATTAAACTTGAGGGCTGAGGCTCTATCTAATTTAAAGCTCTGATGCTCGTCTAAATTAGCTACCATGATTGAACCCTCAGGGCGTCTAGAGTCGTCACAAGTAAACAATGAGTAGCAGTTTATCGAGTAAAATATTTGCTGTCCCGTGCGGAATTCACCCACAAAATATTCGCCATAGTTACAAAATGTGCGGAAGTTTTATTGATGGAGCTTAACAAGACATCCCAATTTTGAGCAACACTTCGTATATTAGTGAACATAACACATACGTCAGTACTCGGTGTGTGTGTGTGTGCATCAACCGAGTTTTAACAACGGCCGCGCTGAAGGAAGGTTCGCCTTTTGATTAAAACTTTTGCTGGCGGTGCGATCACTGCCAACCATCCTTCACTTCCTAGCGTCACAAAAGTGATACAACACGTGAGTATTGTTATTTTTTAGCGAGGCAGCCGTAATTTTGCAGCCGTTGTTTCTAACACGGCTGAGTTGAAACTTGTCTTTTTTTTTGCTGGGTAGCTGCTTAAAAATTATTTTATGGTGAAATGGCATTCCCTTTAGGCTTTGAAGATGTCTCCTAAATCGTCATTTTCGCAGTACCCCATAAGCTTTCTTACATCAGGTCATGGTCTTGAGTTTAGCTTTCTTCCAATCCTTCGTGTGTTTTTTGCACGCGTTACCTGAATACCAAGAACGTTTTCAGATACTTCTTCAGCTACACTTTGCTCTAGACCTTCAGCTGTTTTCTCAGGCTTCTTGGATAAGAAACGTCAGCCAACCAATTTGTTTTCTAAGCTTCGGACATTTTTTTTTACTTTAAAGACATTAAATCTTAGCTCCTCAACGTTCGATGCAAGCGCCTTGAAGATATTCAGTTACTGCTCATTTTCGCCCATACTTCTCCGAATTTCTTTTTATCACTCAGAACGTCCTCCAACATTTCTGTGATATCAGGGGACTAGTTTGGTTCAATATCGCCAGGCATCATAGGTAAAAACAATACAAAATCCTCGGCGAAGGAACTGACTGCATGTGGGCCTCTCAAATGAATGAATAATGCATCTCTCCGGCTATTTTAAATTGTTTTTACCACAGAAATTTGCGTCTGTTGGTTACTTCACTTTCATTTCTGTTCTCACAACTGGATTCGAATCGGAACATCAGCGTCGTTAGTTCTACTGGAAAAACTTTTTTTCATTCGTTCACCCATATCTAATGGCACAAATCACACTCTCCAAGACATTGTTTACGTCAACAACAATTTATTTGGTTTTGTACTGTGTAGTGTCGCTTTAATATTTTGCTGTTGTGCATAAATAATTTCTTTTGTACGATATGCATTTGCAATTGTTTACTACTTCTGAAAGATATACGCTGCAGAAATATTTTTTGATAGAATTGTGAAGGTTTGTATGCTTTTTCGGCTTCCTCCACTCTGTTGTGTAGTAACTTGTGTTTGCCAAAGAGTAAATAAAAATTTAAAAAATGCGTTCTCCCTTCTGCTCAAAAAGCGCTACGCTGTCCTGAGGTTATTGATCATTACTTTAGTTTTGTGCTATATATTTTCAGGGCCACGGTTCCACTCTGTTTGTGCCGTCCAGAAAGCATGATTTGCAATTCCACCCCCGAGTTTGCCCCTTACGCGTTTGCCACTTTTTCAAGTACAATTTTTCTACACTCCTTGAAGAGGTCTGGTGTTATCTGATCCTCGCCGGGTGCTTTGCCCTGTTTCATTTCTTTCAAAGCGTTCTTTACTTCTTCGGTCGTTATTGGTGAGATGTCTATCTCCTCTAAACCAATTTCTCGTTCTGCATTATCCAGGATGTCCCGGCTACTGTACAGATCCCTATTGAACTCCTCGGCCAAAGTGACTATTTTATCCCTACTTGTGATTACAATGCCTTGCTTATCTTTGTGTGCATACATCTGATTTTTCCCCACACGAATACGCCTCTCCACTGCTTTCACGCTAGCTCCGTTCTTTACAGCGCATTCGATCCCCTCCATATAATACTTCCGCATGTCAGCTGTCCTACGCATATTGATTACCTTCGAAAGCTCCGCTAGTTCAATTCTCTCAGCTGGCGTTAAAGTTGTCATGTTTCGCTGTTTCCTAATTAGAACTTTGGACTTCTTGGAAAGTTAAAGAATATCCTGTCTAGCCATCGTGCCCCCGACTTCTACTGCGCACTCCGTGATAATGCGTGTAAGGTTGTTGCTGGCTTCCTGTGTCGTAAGCTCGGTTTCCTCGGTAAGAGCTCAATATCAGTTCTTCAGTGCTATCCTGAAGTCTACTTTACGTCTTACTGTTAGCTCATTATTCGGCTTATATCGTACTAGCTTGCTATGGTTCCTCCTGAAATCTAGCTAAATTCTAGATCTTAACATGCGGAGGTTACTACACCTTACCCTTCCGAGCACTTCCACATCCTTGACGACGCCAGTGTTATGGCATATTAAGAAATCTGTCATTTTTATGGTGTCCATTCGGCCTCCTCCACGTCCACTTGCGGCTCTCCCGTTTGCAAAAGAAGGTATTCATTATGCGTAGGTTATTCCGTTGTGCAAACTCAATTAGTAGGTCCCCCTGCTATTTCTACAGCCCAGATCACTGTTCCCAACGGCATGTCTCCAGCCTGATTCTTGCCTACTTTAGTATTGAAGCCTCCAATAACAACGGTATACTTTGTGTTTACTTTAGCAATTCCCGATTCCACATCTTCATCGAAGCGTTCCACCACCTTGTCGTTGTGGTTAGATGTGGGGGCATCGCTCTGTACAACCTTGAGCTTGTACCTTTTTGAGCCTAATTACAAGACCTGCTGCCCTTTTGTTATTGCTATAGTGTTCTTCTATGTAGCCTGCTTTGCTTTCATTCACAACAATCCCACTCCCAGTTCTCTTCTGTCCACTAGACCATGGTAAGTTAGGACGTGCCCATTTTTCAGCACCGTAAAGGCTTCACCTGTCCTCCTAACCCCACTATGCCCTATGACATAACATTTAATGGCCTATTTTTCCTGGAACAACACGTCTAGACTCTCGTCACTAGATAAGGTTCTCGTGTTAAACGTTACCAGGATCAGATTTTAATGGGGACCAGTCCAGGTTCAGTATTGCTGCGTCACAGGTCTGACCGCCACCGTGGTCAGTTTTTCCGCAGCCACTGGAATCTCCTGGCTGTGGGTAATTGGCGTATTTAGGTGATTTTGTGGCCGTTACTGCACCAGGGTGGCCAACCCTGCTCTGGTGATGAAGTGTGTTGATTTTTGTAGGTAGTCTTGAGAACGCCAATGGTTTGTTCTGCTTTCTGAGTGGGCTTTTAACTACTCGGGGGGGGGGATTAGCGCGAATCTGGATGATTTGAAGTTAGTATTCCTACGTGGCGGGGTCCCTTGCTAAGGACAAGTAAAATAAAATGTTACCCGAGGGACATACCACAGCGTTGTTCTCTGCATACGTAGCGTATTTCCTCCCAGCGACGAAGACTGATAGAAGCGCGTACAAAAGAGTTTATCCTTCGTTCAGCTAGCTGAAAGTGTGGACCCGCTGCACCAGCTGTAGCATCTCTTCCTGGTATCGGGAAGGAGATATCAAGAAACGATGGCGGCTTCTGGGGCTCCCGGCAAACTCCAAGGGAAGTGGCCTTAATGGTGACCATTGAAGTAAGAAACTCTTGTTTTCTTCACCTTGCCAGCAGAACTATGAACTTTGAATAAACACATTGCAGTCGGCGGCAGGCGGTAGTTTGGCTTTTTTGGCTATTTTCAGTGGGTATAATATACACCAGCTTTAGAAAACATGAAATACTTGAATTACCCAAAGCTTTAAAATGAAGTCCTTGAATACACAACTTGGGCAGCCTCCAAATCAATGATATGCGCAGACGAGCGTCGCAGAATACATGACCACCACGATTTCTCGAGGCATGAGTATTTTAAATGCTACGGTTTTTGCTAATGTTCATTTTAATATAGAACATATGCAACAAAAGAGAAAATTTGCCCGAAGGCCATATTTGTTCCCCCATTCAAATAAAACGGCGGGTACTACCTACTAAAGCATGAATACAACCTTCTACAATAGATATTAAATTGCTTGGAAATACCAGGTGGTTTTATAGTAATGAAACCAGAAGGCGTAGTTCGTGGCCATATTGCGTCAGAGTATTAATAGCAAATCTCAAACCATAAAGTTACTAACCATATCAAACCATAAAGTTAATGCACTTGCAAATATGCACAGAGGGTTTAGGATGCGTGTTTACGAATCTTGAGGGTTGAGAATTTGGAAAACAGATAAAAAATATCTGAAACACGTGAGGGTTTCTTACATGATTTCCCTATTCGTCTGGGTGTGAACGACACCCTGTGAAGAAGCTAAACAAGTGATACACGTTAAAGAACGCAAAGTCGTATTCACCAACGGCTAGCTATGGTGATGAGGCTATAGACTATTTCCCCGAAGACCTAATGTACGATATTAATAGGCAAGCAACACAGTTACCAATTTCAAAGTCAAATTTCAAAGAAAAAGTAGGCCCTAAAACAACACAAAACAATCTGTGGAAAATATTGGAAGAGGCACTTGCTACAGTCCAGGAGATGCAGTGGTTGCATTTCAAGAAAGAAATCTCCTGCGACTAAGGAATACATTGTTTTGCAAACAAAAAAGGCAACAAATGTAGGCGCAAAACTTCCAACGGGATTACAAGAAACGAAATCGAGTTTATTTAAGGTGACAACGCAGGTGCTTTTCAGACGTGGAGGTTTCAGGCAAGATGTGGTGCAGTTATGGTAGGGCGAGAAGTTTGAAAACGACCCAGGATTTAAAAGGCAATGAAAGAAGCTCGTTTAACCGAAATAAATTCAGCATCAAGTAATTCAGAGACAGGAAGCGGGAGTTTAAATACCCCGTTCAGTGCTGTTATGCGATTTCTTAAACCGAGAACGAGAACACTGTTGACGACCTACATGACAACTTAACAAGAGCAATCACAGAGTCGGAAGCAGCTATTGTAGAAGTATCACTTAGAAACAAAACTGGAAACCTAATTCAGAAAACTAGCTAACGTATTGCTAGGCGTAAGGTCACGAGGTTTTCGAGTACGGAGGTTCAAGGTGAATTAGCGGAGCAGTAAAAATGAATTACCAAAAGTATAACCAGTGACAATTGTGCGGAAAAAGGACAATTTTCGAAGAAATGTTGGAAGTAGGAGGAACCTCAAAAGCAAAAAAAGAGGAATCCGGCTATTGAAGAGGCCGTGGTACGCACCTAAAGATTGGCAGGGCAACATCATGCAGCACAAACTGGTGATGTAAAATGGTACAGGAGTCTGTACGCGAGCGGCGTTGGACCACGAGAAACTACTTAAACTACACATTTAGTTTGCGATGATCTGCCCACATATAAAGAGAAAGTAGAAAATCCGCATAGGTCGTGAAAAGAGGGAGACCTACTGGTAGAGACAGAATAAACATACAGCCTTTTAAGGAGGTTGAAGATATAATACAAATGACCTTGCAAAACTATTCTTAGAATCTTTAACGACCTTAAAGGTACCCAAAGGCTGAAACTATGCCAACATAGTCTTAATTCATATGAAACGCGATAACAAAGCTCTTCAGAACTATAGACGCCTCAGGCTTCTGTTGTTTGTATACAAGCTATTTACCAAGGAGAGAATTAAGGCGACAACCTACACTTCCAACATGCCAAGGAGCAGGGTGGGTTTAGAAAATATTTCTCTGCAACGAATCACAACCATGTCATCCATCAACTATTAGAAATATCCACAGAGAATATTAGGTTGATTTCCATGAAGTATATAAGCAATGAAAGAGCGTTTGATTCAGTGAACACCGTGCCGGTGACGGGCACCATAAAAGACAAAGGGACAGACGAGATGTACCTATGAGTTCTAGACGACATATAGCTTGGATGCACGATTGATATAAAAACACAAGCAAAGCGTAAAATTCCCGAACTTAAAGGGGCGCGATACAAACATACAATCACTACACTTTGTTCACAGCATGTCTGGAGTTTCTATTCTCGACACTCGACTGGGAAACGATGGGTTAACAAGAAACGTAAAAAACCTTGAACCATTTTATGCCTTCAAACAAGATAGTAAAGCTCAGTGAATATGGATAGCTACAAGAATGATTGAAAAAATACAATCTGTGAGTTTCGCTGGGAGCACCAGATAAATATGAATACATCTACAGTCATGATAAACATGATTAACGGATCCTTTCAAGCACACGTAAAAAAATGACCAAGTAGGAGAATATAGGAATTGAATATTCGGTTTGTCGTGTCCACGCTCAATTTGCTGTAAGGCGCGCTGTCGTTTAGAGCTCCGCAGTTATTTTGACCACGTGGAGATCTTTACGTGAATCCAAATATCTAAACTAAGTTGGCCCAATTTTTAGTGCTTATTCCTAACGCGAAAACGAAATCCGGCGGAGAATAGGCTGTGCTTGCACTGCACTTGTCAAGTACTCGCTAGGCGCAAGCTGCCTGTATCCATCGAAAAGTTATTAAATCAATGTATTATTCATTCATTCATTCATTCCATTATTTGCATTTTCGTAACAACAACAACAGAAAATGCAGGAAGGAGGGCAAAAAGCTGGACGCAGCCAGCTTCACAAGGACCCAACTCCCTTTACAAAGCAGTGGGGCACATACCAAACAATTCCGGAGTTTCTTATTTGCAGGTACAAAATACAACACGAGGCAAAAAAAAAAACTGGAAAAAGTTTTTTTTTATCATGCTGTTCACGTTCACAAACAAAATCATGACACTGGACATTTGCAGTGCAATGTAAAGAAGGATAAAAGAAAAATGAAGACTCATCTGGTACATAGTTACAACTTTGTTTCCACTTCGGTGGAAAAAAAGTGCAGGATTCTACAGCACAAAGAATATATGGAAAAAGAACTGTAACACATTGGGATCACGTTACAAACGCAAAATGGCAAATACAAATGAAACAATGCATAGCAATTCAAAGAAAAGAAGAAAAAAAACGCGGTGTTTACAAATGATTGTGAAGGTAATAAAGTTTCAGTTGAGTGGGTGTAATACTAAGCAAATTAATTCCTTTGGAGGCGAATTCATTTAGAATTCGTGGTACACGGTTGTTAACCATATCCAGGCCGTGGTTGGTCCTACAAAACGGAATCACCCAATTATCATTATTTCGAAAAGAATACCCAGTTTCAGGGACACTCTGCAAACTGTGCAAACAGGGACACTCTGCAAACTCTGCAAACTAGTGTTAGTTTGGTTGAAAGTTTCCACATAGCAATTGCACTAGCACTCAGAGTTAACACTTTTATGTTGATGAAAGCAGGAAAAATGGTAATCAGAACCTGTAAGTGTACAACAATAAGCTATTGGTCAGCTATAACGATGTTCCATCAACACATATATAGTATGTTGGTTTGTCGACTTCGGCATCGTGTAATATCTGATCTTCAATGCAGGCGTCGGCCTATTGAACAGGCTGAGTGTGCGCAGTGTGTTACGTATTTAAATGCTTCACTTCGCCTTGTAGTTGTTTGTTTCTTCTTTTGTATCGCTGCTCCACTTGAACGGCTCTATCTGAAGTGATAGCCCCACACGAATTGCCTGCCCCAAAGACGGCAGACACCTCTGTTTTTTTCATTGCAACGTCCAATCTGCCAGGAACAAACATGAGTGTATAACTGCGCTTCTCAATGATTTTTCGTTTAATTTTTATGTCATCATGATAACCGAAACGTGGTATACTTGTGACGATGAAGTTCTTGTACTACCGGGTGATAGATCTTTTTTCTTAAATAGGCAAGGAAAGCGAGGTGGAGGAGTGCTTCAGCTAATAAAAAGTGAACTTTCGGTGAATTTGCTGCCTACCTTTACAGTATCTCCAGTAAACTACGAAGTGCTATCTGTACCGTGCGGTGATCACATCTTTACAGTTGTATATAGGCCACCATCTGGTAATTTGACTTGCTTTTTTTTCTTTTTTGGAAACTTTATTGTGTTTTGCGAACGATAATAAACTCAGAATGGTCATTGGTGGTGACCTCAACTGTAACTTGTTAGAAGTGAATACAATGACTAATGAACTTTTATTACTGCTAGAATCAAATAATTTTAAGAATGTAATTTTTCGCACCTACGCGCATTACGCTGGAAGCTGAAACCCTTTTAGATCTCTTTATTGCACAGGCTGAGGTACTAAATATAAATGCCGGAATTATCGAAAATACCGTTAGTGACCATCTTCCGATTTATATGTTCCTAAAGGCTAATCCCCAATGCAAGAAGATTTATTCATCCTCTACAGTTCTGATTGAGGACATCACTGATACTACCCTGAATAATTTCAGGGAACGAATTCTTTATTAAACTCTCATGATGTATTAACCTCGCACAACGCAAATGAAGCCTACAATATTTTTATTGAAAAATTTACTTGTGTCTATAAAGAGTGCTTTAAATTAAAAAAAAAACGTGTGAAATCTAAGAAAATACGTAAACCTTGGGTCACCGAAGAATGCCTCGAGATGATCCGCAAGAAGAACTTCTTGTACGCACAATTTATCAAACTCCGGAAGCCAGAAGATTTAAATGTTTTAAAAAATACAGAAACCTTGTAACTAAAGCGTTGCGAAATGCAAAGCGGGACTATTTCACGAACCTACTGAATGAGGTCACTGTGAGACATCCCGATAAAACATGGCGTTCACTAAACACACTTTTAAACCGGTCGCGAAATGCAAAGCGAAATGCAAATCCTGTGGAGGATGACATAAACACTGGACACTTGGTGGTTTACTGAACAATTGGAGGGCAAACTTAAATCCACTAACGTGCCATAGAGGGGTAGCACTAAGAGCAGGAAATGAAACGCCTCAATTAGTGAGCAAACTCGAATAAAAGATATTACAGTTAAAATAATAAAAAAATTGTCTAGGGCTGGCCGTGTAGTACGATGCACAGACAACTGATGGACTGCGAGGGCAACAGATGGGAGACCGATTGACGAGTGTCGAACAAGGGGATGGCCAATAACTCGAACTAAACTTGGGATAAAAAATTCGGAAGCAAAAACTGGACTTAAGCGCTTGCTGGAAGTGGGAAACGGTAATGGGGGAGGCCGCAATACTGCAGCGGGCCTAAACAGACTGTGTTGGCCTGATATAATCATCATGAGCAAACTCAAGCAACTTGAAAGTGCGTCCTGAGGCACGCCCTTTTTCTTATTATAAACAATCGAAAGGGCACTATAAAATCTTACAGGAAGAGTTCTTTCTAACATCTTACATCTAATTGTTTTGAGTACTTTCCCTTTACCCATATCTGACTGAATGAGTGGTGTCAAAAACGTACCCAAGTTAATATACACCGCTAGGTTTTAGAATTTTAGCCCAGCGGCATCCTTGATGTGCTATAAAATGGATACCAGTTGGTCGTTCATGAATCCCTCACCCTCAAACCTGCATGACAGCTTAGGAAAAGACCATTCTACTTTGTAAAGCACACAAGTCTTTTTCGATCATTATAAATAGGCTTGTACAGGCAGTTTGCCAAGTTGTCAGAATAAAAAATCGGGGAAAGCAAGATCCTTTCCCTTTTTCAGAAATCTCACAACCGTTACCTCTCTGAAATACCTTGAAAGTTGCCCCTAAAGCCATATATTTTGTTTTGTGAGTCGACAGGTGTTCAATATCACTCTGCTTTTAGGTGGTGCAGGATTGTTTATAAAATTTCGCCTGGTACTGAAGCCGAATGTGTACGAGCTTGAAGTAGCCCTGACCTTTTGGAGGGGAGACATAATTACATGACGTGGTTTTGTGGTTACCACCCCAAGCCTAGTTTTTGGCAGATATTTTTTTGTTTATAGAAGGTCTTCATGCAGTTTTCAAAGCAGAAAACGTGTTTGAAATGAAATTGGGTGTCATGAATGACTAGTACTGTGTCATCATATAAAGTTGATGCTTGTGTTTGGTGGGGCGCATGCAATAATCGCAATGTAATAGGGGAGATTCTCAGTGACAGCGCAGTGTAAGGGCCCACACTCTACCTCGCCTTTAGAACGGTTTTCGGCGATGAATTTTCCCCCTCATCAACCTATCTTTTTTTTAATTATGCTGTACGCCTAATCACAATTCCCCACAGTGTGCGCTACATTTAGCGCTACCCAATTAATCTATCCGGCAAATCTTCAAAACTGCCTTAAATGCTTTTTGTCTCCCTGATCCCTTCTCCCTAGGAAAACGAATCACGTGGTTATCAATGATTTATGAGAATACTCAAGCGGAAGATCTAGACCAGGGATTATACAATCAACCTCTCGAACTTCATGTACACCTCCACAGTATGGTTCGTATTATTTTGAATTTATCAGTACCAGCATCTACAGTATTTCCCGCTCAATATAATCCAAACGCCAGTGAATATAATCCCAGCGCCAGCGAATATAATCCAGGTGCCAATAAATACAATCGAGGCGCCAACCAATATAATCCAGGGCCCACGCAGAGCAGAAAACATGCCACCGCTTTGTAAATTAGTTGGCAACCAATACAATCCAGGCGCAGCGTATTTTCATCCAAGTTAGATGACCTAGGTTACGTGACCAGTTTAAGCAGACGACCTAACAACTTCGCAATGAAACAGTCACGTGACTGTCGAGCACTCTCGCCTACTTAACATGATGAATCCGAGGATGGTGTCATGCTTATCAATTATAGCATTTAAATTGCTCACTTACTCGAAGTTTTAGGGGAAACTGCCAGAATGCCTAACTCTCGAAACCCAATACGGGCCCGGACATGGTGTCCGGGCCCGGACCCAATACGGGCCCGGACTGGTGGCGCTGCTGGCGCCGTTCAACGGCGCCACCAGCAGAATAAAATCGCGAAAATGGTCGGCACATGCCATGGCGTGTACGCGTGGAGAACGCGTGTTTCCCTGTTGATTAAAGGGGCAACCTCTCGTTACCGAGATCATGTTAGTCATACGAAACTCACATTTTTTGTCAGAAATTAGGTCCGGGTGGCGCGCGTTCGGTAAAATTATTTGCCTAATATAGGTACCTAATTCATTATTCGTTAGTCATTGATTTGGTTAAAAATCAAATTGATGTAATAAGGGCTTGTGAGGTACCAAATTAAAGGCCTCCATAAGGGGAATCACGTGTAAGAAATCAAAAATTACTTCCTGCTTGAAGTCATGGGACAGTCACATGAGTCTTGAGATTGGGTTAAATATCGAAATAATGACACTACGGCTTGTGCGGTATCAATTTAAAGGTCTCGATAAGTGGAATCACGTGGGACAAATAAAAACCTTCCCCGTTGAAGTCATGAGATATTCACATCAAATAGTCCAGTCAAATTAATGGAACTACGGCTTGCGAGGTATCCAAATAAAGGTTTCGATGAGAGGAATCTTGTGCGAAAATCAAAAATTGCATCCAGGTTTTAATCATGCGACAGTCACGTGATTCACAAATTGTGTTAAAACTGAATGTGACGCCACTAGCGGTTGAGGTATCACATTAATGGACTCGATGAGGGGAATCACATGGGACAATTTAAAAATTGATTCCTGGTTATAGTCATGAGATATTCTCGTGAGTCATAGATTTGGTTAAAAGTCAATGTGATGCCGCTAGGGCTTGTGAGGCATAAAATTAAAGGTCTCGATGAGGGGAATCACGTGGGGCATACTAAAATTGCTTCCTGGTTATAGTCATGAGGTAGTCACGTGATTCTCAAATTAGGTTAAAAGTCAAAGTGACGGCACTCAGGCTTGTGAGGTATCGAATTAAAGGTCTCGATGAGGGGAATCACGTGGGAAAGTTTAAAAATTCCTTCCTTGTTATAGTCATGAGATAGTCACGCGTCTCAAGTCTGGTTAAAAGTCAAAATGATGCCACTAGGGCTTTTGATGTATCAACCTAAAGGTCTTGATGAGGGGAATGATGTAGGACCAATTAAAAATTGATTCGTGGTATAGTCCTGAGATGGTGAAGGGAGGCATAAATATGGTTAAAAGTCAAAACTGATGCTGATAGGGCTTATGAGGTATCAAATAAGAGGACTCGATGAGAGAATCACGCGGGACAAGTTAAATATTGCTTCCTGGTTCTTGGCACGAGATAGTCTCGTGAGTCATAGATTGGGTTAAAAGTCAAAGTGATGCCCTAGAGCTCGTTATTGCCCACTCGAATGTAAGAAGAAATTTAATCATACGAGAAAGAGGCGGATGATGGGTTGAAAAAAATGTTATTTAGATTTCTTATGATGTCGTGTGACTCCTACAAATGATTGATCAGTCAAGTGACTTACCAGGACGTTAATTTTTTCACGAGTAATTGCATCATAGGTATCAAATGATCGCCATTTTTTTGCTTGTTTGCGGTATGTGCAAAAAACTTTGTCATTGCAAATATTATTCGCAAAGAAGTCGAATAATTTCTAATCATCATGATTTATTCACGTGACTAATGTGGTTAATTACATCACGAGTATTGTCACCATGGGTATGAAAAGAACACTGTAGAAATGCATGTTTACGTGATGCCCAAAACATCTTGTCATAGTGAACATGTTTCCTTTTGATGTCACATGACTCCTATGGATTATGAATTGGTCACGTGACTTACAATGCGGTTTATTACACGAAGAGTATTGGCATCATGGGCGTCCAATAAACGCGGCTGAATTGCTTGTGTTCGTGATGTGCGGAAAAAGCCAGTTTTTGTGAATGTTACCTTAGAACTCGCATCACAACTATTGATCATGAATTATTTATGAAAGTTATAAGGTTGAATATATCACGAGTAATCACATTACAGGTATGAAATAAATGCTAATGAATTGCTGCTTACATGAGGGCAAAATTTTTTTTCTTGTTGTGCCCAAGATTACTTAAGATATGGCATGACTCCTAATTATCATAAATGTGTAATGTGACAAGCTATAAAGCTTATGACGTCACGCCTAATGTCAGTTTATATATTGAAACATGTTTGAGTATTACGCGTTGACGGGAAACTGACGTCACGCATCAGCGAACAAGTGGAAGGCAAGGAAGAAGACGACGAGTGGCACTAGAGGTAAAGAAGAGGAGGTAGACGACGTTCCATCTCTGAGTTTACGATCAGCGCATCATTTCTGGGCACAAGTTCGCCTTGTAAATAAACATTTTTCCAGTCCTCATTCGTAACCATCGTTAAAGAAGTGGTGGAGGAGCCGGGTAAATGATTCCTGGTCTTACGGACGCGCCAAGCACCCGTCAAGACATCCCGATCACTCCTGTTCACGAGCGCGCCTGTCGCCGCCTGCAAGGACTACCTGCGGAGTGCGAGCCGTTGCTCGGTCGGACACCCAAGATGAGTAGACGGGATGCCAGCGCAACACTCACACCTCCAAATGAGGCTATTCTTCAGTACATCTTCCAGCAACCTCGCACACCGAAGCCTTTCTACGGGGAAGTCTTTGAAGATGCGGAGGACTGGCTGGAACAGTTTGAGCGTACCGCCAACTTCAATGGCTGGAATAAACAGCGCAAGCTGCACAACGTTTATTACTCCCTGGAGGAAGCGGCCAGAACGTGGTTCGAGAACAACGAAGCCGACATGTCTGCATGGCAGGAGTTCCGTCAGCGGCTACTTAGGACCTACGTTAGCATCGACCGCAAAGAGAAAGCTGAGGCTGCACTACACGCGAGGATCCAACGTCCCAACGAGTCCGTCGTCATGTACGCAGAAGACATGGCGCGCTTGTTTCGACGCGCAGACTCATCCATGGCGGACGACAAGAAGGTGCGGCACCTAGTGCGTGGTGTGAAGCAGGAGATTTTCGATGGGCTCGTGACGAACCCTCCGCGCACGACCTCCGAGTTTATTGCGGAGGCCACCGCAATAGAACGGGCACTTCAGCTAAGGTCACGGCAGTACTACAGAGCTGATGCCACCATTTCCAGCGCAAACTGCATGACAGGGCTGGGGAACAACTTCGACGACCTTCGCGAACTGGTGAGGAAAATTGTGCGGGAAGAGCTCCAGGCGCTCCGTGCCAACCAAGCTTCACCTCCGACAGTGTCCATCGCCGAGATCATAAGGGAAGAAGTGAAGCAAGTGGTGCTGATTCCTGAGCCGGCGGAGGAACCACTGCCTGAAGAACCGCGGTGTTCGTACGCAGCCGCCGTACGGCAACCCTATTACGGCACACCCCCCACCGTCGCCAGCATTGCGCCCAAGCCGCTATTCAACCCCAGGCCTCGTAGCTACCTGCCGTACCCGCGGGAAATGCCCCCACGCAAAAGTGACCTCTGCGCACTCCCGACCACAGGCCACTTTGTTTCCACTGCGGAGAAGAAGGACATGTATTCCGCGTATGTCCCTACCGTCGTACCGGGTTGCGAGGATTCGCACCGAATGCGCCGCGTCCGAGAAATGGTGAGCGCCCTCCAGAGATAGAAAACTACCTCGCCGAACGCCATGAACCCTTCACGCCACGACGCTCTGAGTCACGTTCGCCATCCCCTATGCAACGCCGATTTCTGAGCCCACGCTTTGCCCCGAATTCCACCGACCGTTCATCGCGTAGCCCTGGAGCACGGGGAAACTGAGGTCAGCGACCCCGGGAGGTGAGGCCGCTGGCGTCGACATGAATCAAGATCCTCCATTGCGACGACGACGACAACAACTGCAAGATTCGGCTGGCCAAACGCATACCGGGAGCTGCGCCACTGAACATGTGACATGCGACGTATTTGTAGAAATCGACGGGTGCGAGATTACTGCGTTGGCCGACACTGGTGCGGACCATTCCGTTATGAGCTAGACGTTGGCCACAGAACTGAAGAAGGTGCTCACTCCCTGGGCTGGTTTGCAGATCCGTACTGCCGGAGGCCATTTGATCACCCCTGTGGGTAGGTGCACGGCGCGAATCACGATCCATGGATTCACGTACATCGGCACCTTCATCGTGCTCCCCGATTGGTAAAAAGTTTAATTCTTGGTATGGACTTCTTACAAGGAAACGGCGAGGTTATTGACTTGGAGAAATTCACGATCAGCTTCTCCACAAAACAAGCCATCGGAGGTGGCATCGAAAACCGACGCGACACGGCTTTACGCATCGGTGACGACAGTGTCACGCTTCCCGCGCGCACCAGCGTGCTCGTCAAGGTAAAGAATGACGCATTCCATGAATCTGAAGGAATAGCCGAAGGAAACATGAGGTTACTCCTGGAGAAGGGTATCTGCATCGCGAGGGGACTTGTCGAACTTAAAAATAGGTGCGCGTCGGTTTTGCTCACTAATTTCAGTAATGAGCGTCGACATCTCGCGAAGAACACCACTATCGCGTTCATCGAAGAGGCCGCCGACGTCACGCATCTAGCTACACTGGGAACGGCGCCACCGGATTCAGTGACAGCTGACGTCATGCTACCGGTCGAAATTAACCCAAACCTCTCGGCAACTCAAAAGGATGCTTTGATGAGTCTGGTGCGCGATTTTTCTGATTGCTTCGCCACGACGTCTAAGGTTCGCCAGACTCGCGTGGCGAAACACCGCACCATAACGGACGAATCCGCCCGGCCTGTTCATCAGCATTCATACAGGGTGTCCCTAACGGAGCGTGAAGCAATTCAAAAACAAGTGAAGGAGATGCTAAATGATTCAGCCGTCTAAAAGTGCATGGGTCTCACCCGTCGTGCTGGTCCGGAAAAAGGACAACACGCTCCGTTTCTGTGTCGATTACCGCAGATTGAACAGCGTGACAAAACGCGACGTGTATCCACTCCCAAGAATTGATGACACATTAGACCGCCTGCGCGACGCCAATTTTTTCTCTTCCCTGGACCTAAATCTGGATATTCGCAAATTGAAGTTGATGAACGGGACCGTGAGAAGACGGCATTCGTGACACCGGACGGCCTCTACGAATTCCAGGTGCTTCCTTTCGGACTATGCTCTGCGCCGGCTACGTTCCAGCGCATGATGGATACCGTTCTCGCTGGGGTAAAATGGCAGACGTGTCTGGTATATCTCGACGACGTCGTTGTCTTCTCTAGCTCGTTTGAAGAATACCTGTCACGGCTGAGACGTGTTCTAGAGGCCATCCGCTCTGCAGATTTAACAATCAAGCCTGAGAAGTGTCACCTGGGCTTCGAGGAGCTTAAATTTCTCGGCCATGTTGTAAGTGCGGCCGGCGTTCGGCCGGACCCCGACAAGACGACCGCCGTCGCTTCTTTTTTCCTCGACCTACCGATAAGAATGCCGCGCGACGCTTCTTGGGACTTTGTGCCTACTACAGGCGCTTTGTGGAAGGCTTCTCAAGAATTGCGGAACCCCTCACGCGACTTACAAAAGATGACGTTCTGTTTCTCTGGGGGAAAGAGCAGCGGGAGGCATTTAACACGCTGCGTAGCCGACTTCAAACTGCGCCAGTTTTAGCTCACTTCGATGATGCCGCCGATACGGAAATTCGTACAGATGCCAGCAACGTGGGAATCGGTGCTATCCTTGTCCAGTGGCAAGCTGGCGTAGAAAAAGTTATAGCTTATGCGAGTCGCGCCCTTTCCAAAGCGGAAACAAATTATTCGGCGACTGAGAAGGAATGCCTCGCCGTCATCTGGGCAATCAGCAAATTTCGTCCATATTTGTACGGCAGGCCATTCAAAGCAGTGAGCGACCACCATGCCCTCTGCTGGCTCGCGAGCTTGAAGGACCCATCGGGGCGGCTAGCTCGTTGGAGTTTAAGGCTGCAGGAGTACGACGTCACGGTCGTATAGAAGTCTGGAAGCAAGCACAGCGATGCTGACTGTTTGTCACGGGCACCAGCTTCCGCGGGTTTGTCCAAAGGGGACGAGGACTTTCCCTTCATCGGGATCATCCACAACACGGATATGGCTGACTGCCAGCTGGCCGACGCGGAGCTGCGACCGCTTATCGAATACCTGCGAGATGACACCGTGGTGCCGCCCCGCACCTTCCGTAGGGGAATAGCTTCGTACTGTCTACGTGACAACGTGCTCTATAGGCGGAGTGACGACGGCAGTAACGAGAAATTCCTGCTCGTCGTACCATCAGCCCTACGTAGGGAAATTTTGCAAGCGTACCATGACGAACCTATGGCTGGGCACTTAGGCGTCACCCGCACGTTTGCCCGAATTCGCAAGAAGTACTACTGGCCAAAACTGCTGGGATCGGTCAAACAGTACGTAAGAACATGCCGTGATTGCCAGCGCTGGAAGTCACCTCCGGTAAAACCAGCAGGCCTACTCCATCCGCTAGACCCCCCCGACGCGCCGTTTTGGCAAATCGGAATGGATATACTTGGCCCCTTCCCGACGTCAGCCACGGGGAATAAGTGCATCATCGTGGCCACGGACTACTTAACGCGCTATGCCGAGACAAAGGCCCTTCCCCGTGGAACCGCTGCAGAGGTCGCTAATTTTTTCCTGAGCAACATCGTCCTCCGACATGATGCGCCTGCCATCCTGTTGACCAATAGAGGCACCCCTTTCACAGCCGAATTCCTGCAAGAAGTCTTACGCCTAACGCACACTACTCACCGCAGGACGACCGCCTATCACCCCCAAACAAATGGCCTTACTGAGCGTCTTAACCGAACCTTAGCTGACATGTTGTCTATGTATGTGAACCTGAATCACAAGACATGGGATAAAAGTATCCCGTATGCGACATTCGCTTATAATACAGCTGTGCAGTAAACGACGCGATTTACGCCGTTTGAGCTTGTGTTTGGCCGCCCAGTCACGACAACCCTCGACGCAATGCTCCCTGTCGACAACGGCATGATAACCGGCACCGAAATTGACGACATCAAGCAGAAAGCGGAAGAGGCCCGTCAGCTCGCTAGATTCCGCATTCGCAAGCAGCAGGAAACGGACGCTGGACAATACAACTTGCGACGACGACTGGTGGAATACCGACCCGCCGATCTCGTTTGGTTGTGGACGCCTATTGGCCGCCGCGGGCTTTCAGAGAAGCTACTTCGGTGCTACTTCGGGCCCTATAAAGTTATCCGCCGTGTGTCAGACGTCAACTACGAGGTTCTACCAGAGAGCGAGGCACCTATTTCCCCTAGACGGCGGCCACATGCTGAAGTCGTTCACGTGGTGCGCCTTAAACCGTACCATGCCCGGACATTTGACACCACCAGTTGACCTACTGTGCATGCACTTATTTTTTTTTCCTTGTTCCGGACCCCGTCTTGTGAACCTGCGTTTCCTCCCCCGTCCGTTTGTTCTGTAAACTTCTTTTGTTCACTCGTGCCCGGCGTGCTAACGGCATCGGGTCGATGCCTACCGGGAGGGGGGAGTAATGAAACATGTTTGAGTATTACGCGTTGACGGGAAACTGACGTCACGCATCATCGAACAAGCGGAAGGCAAGGAAGAAGACGAGTGGGACTAGAGGTAAAGAAGAGGAGGTAGACGACGTTCCAGCTCTGAGGCTACGAGCAGCGCATCATTTCTGGGCACAAGTTCGCCTTGTAAATAAACCTTTTTCCAGTCCTCATTCGTAACCATCGTTACAATATCTAACATAATGCTAATGAATCGTTTCTTCACGTTTGACGTCATAAGCCTCTTGGTATGTCATATTACATTTATGACAATTAGGAGTGATGCCATATCTTACGTTATCTTTTGCGCAACAAGAAAAAAAAATTACCATCACGTAAGCAGCAATTCAACACCATTTATTTCATACCTATGATGTGATTACTCGTGGTATAATAAACCTTATATCTTGCATAAATAATTAATCATCAATAGGTGTATTTCGAGTTCTAAGGTAACATGTTCACATTACAGGCTTTTCCTCACATTACAAAAACCAAGCAATTCAACAGTGTTTATTTGATACCCATGATGTCTATGCTCGTGATGTAATAAACCTCATAGTAAGTCACATGACTATTTCATGATTCATTAGAGTCGTGCATCATCATAAGGAATCATATTCACCATAATAAGATTTTCGTACACATCTAGAATACAAGGAATTTAACAGCGTTTTTTTGACACCCATGATGGCAATACTTGTCGTGTAATAAACCTCATAGTAAGTCACATGACCAACTCATTATTGATAGGGGCCATGTAAATCTTCCGAATAATGTTTGCAATGACAAATTCTTTTGCACATACCGGAAACAAGCAAATGAATGGCGATCATTTGATACCTATGATGCTAAAATAAACGTCATGGTAAGTCACGTTACTGAATAATCATCCATAGGAGTCACGCGATATCAAAAGAAATCTAATTAACAATTTTCGACACACCATCATCCTCTTTATCGCATGTGTATCTTTCTTTTTAAATTCAGGTGGGCGATAACAAATTCAAGGTCATCGCTTTGACTTTTATCCCAATTTATGAATCATGTGCCTATAACCAAGAAGCAATTTTTAATTTGTCCCACGTGACTCCCTTCATCGACACATTTCATTTGAAAGCTCACAAGTTCTACTGGCATCGCATTGACATTTAATCTATCACTCACGTGACCATCTCATTACTATAACAAGGAAGTGATTTTTAATTTTACTAACGTGATTCTTCTCATCGAGACCTTTATTTGATTCCTCACAGCCTCTGTAGCATAACTTTAACTTTTAACCCAATTTGTCACTCACGTGACTATCTCATGAGTATAACCAGAAAGCAATTTTTAATTTGTCCTATGCGATTCCCCTCATCGACACATTTATTTGATAGCTCACAAGGCCTAGTGGCATCACTTTGACTTTTAACAAAATCAATCACGTGACTATCTCATGATTAAAACTAGGAAGTGATTTTTAACTTGTCCTACGTGATTCCCACAATCGAGACCTTTATTTAGATGTCTCACAACGCCTAGTGGCATCATCTTGAATTGACCATATTTATGAGTGACGTGACAATCTCATCACTATAACCAGGAAGCAATTTTTATTTTGTTCTGCGTGACTCCCCATCATCGAGACCTTTCATTTGATGCTTCACAACTCTTGTGGCGTCACTTTGACTTTTAACCCATTTTGATAATCACGTGACTATCTCATCCATATAACCAGAAAGCAATTTTTAAATTCTCCCACCTGATTCCCCTCATCGAAACCTTTTATTTTGTAAATCACAAACCCTAACGTCATCTGGTTGACCCAATCTATTACGATCTACGACTCACAGGACTATCTCATGATTAAAACCAGGAAGCAATTTTTAATTTGTCTCACGTGACTCCCCTCATCGAGACCTTTCATTTATTTCTTTAGAAGAGCTAGTGGCGTCACAATGAATTTTAACCCACTTTGTGAATCACGTGACTGTATTATGACTATACCCAGAAAGCAATTTTTAAATTGTCCCACGTGATTCCCCTCATCGAGACCTTTAATTTGGTAACTCACAAGCCCTAGTGGCGTCATATTGACTTTTAACCCTATTTGTGAATCACGTGACTATCTTATCACTATAACCACGAAGCAATTTTTATTTTCGCACAAGATTCCTCTCCTCGAGGCCTTTAATTTGTTGCCTCACAAGCCGTAGTGCCATCACTTTGACTTTTAACCTAATCTAAGGCTCATGTGACTATCTCATGACTTCTACCGGGAAGCCATTTTTTATTTGTCCCACGTGTTTCCACTTATCGAGACCTTTTTTTGATACCTTAAAAGCCCTAGTGGCATTAATTTGACATTTAACCCAATCTCATGACTCACGTGACTGTCACATGACTTTTGGCAGGAAGTAATTTTTGATTTCTCCCGCGTGATTCCCCTAATGGAGACCTCTAATTTGGTACTGCACAAGCCCTGGTTGCATCAATTTGAAATTTAACCAAATCAATGACTAACGAATAATGAATTAGGTACCTATATAAGGTAATTCATTTAACCGAACGCGTGTCGGCCGGACTTAATTTCTGACAAAAAAATGTGAGTTTTGTATGACTAACATCATCACGGTAACGAGAGGTCGCCCCTTTAAACAACACGGAAACCCGCGTTCTCCAACCGGACGCGCCAGGGCATGCCCCGACCATTTTCGTGATTTTATTCCGCTGGTTGCGGTGTTGAACGGCACCATCACCCTCACCTGTCCCACGTTCGGGCCCGTATTGGGTTTCGAGAGTTAGGCATTCTGGCAGGTTCCCCCAAACCTTCGAGTATGTGAGCAATTAATGCTTTAATTCGTACGCATGACAGCATCCTCGGATTCAGCATAGTAGGTATACGAGTGTGCTGGATAGTCACGTGACTGTTTCATTACGCAGTTCTTTCGGTCGTCTGCTTAAACTGGTAACGTAAACTAGTTCATCTATTTTGGATGAACATACAATGCCACTGGATTGTATTTGTTGTCAACTAATTTACAAAGCGGTGGCATGTGTTCTGCACTGCGTGGGCCCCGGATTATATTGATTGGCGCCTGGATTATACTGGTTGGCACCTGGATTATATTCACTGGCGCTGGGATTACATTCACTGGCGTTAAGATTAAATTGAGCGGGAAATCCTGTAGAACATCATGAAAATGTTATGACGTTTTTTTTTTCAGAAGCCTACTGGTCGCCAGGTAGGATCTAAGCATGAACCCGATGCCACCTCTGCCACCTAGTATAAGTGCGTTCTATTCTCTTCCTACCTAGCTGCAAACACCGTGATATTGGAGATATCAATCACGGCTTTGCTATCGCTCGAGTTGCAAAAATCACAGCAGCCTAGACTCAGTTATTGTACAGTGGTGTCTTTTTAAGCAACGAAAGACCGGTATGACGGCGCTCAAGCTAGCGTGGTTATCAAAAACCACTATTATTTTATCCCGTGCAGACCCACACCGGCGTGTTTTTAACACCATTGACATAGACGAAATGCCTCCAAAGTCTGCTTTGCCGCCTGACTACCCCGTTTACAAGGAGGTGAGACAGTCCAACTGCGTACAAACAAAAGCTACCCTCACTTTGGTAATGGCCTTTCGCGCGTGTTTTTCTACGCCCTACTCGGGTTGCGGTGTGCAGACGAGGTCCGGAAAACGGATTTACCGGCTGTGTCAAGGGGTAGCTCAGGATTAATTGGGCTGGTGTGCATAATGAATGCGTTCTGTAGTTCTGTTGTTTCTCTGAAGGTTGTGGTACCGGGGTCCTAGCGCCCGGCCGCTGCTCCCAAGAAAGACAGCGAATACTAGAAAACCAAATCTTTAGTAAGGTCGGAGCCCGTCTTCAGGCGTCCGATTGCCCTGAAGCCCATGCACGCACTGGCGCAGTCTGTGGTCTTGTTCCCCCGTGCATTCGCTGCGCGCGACCGCAATTGCTTCTTGCTCGTCCTTTTCTACGCACAGTTGCAATGACGGCACTCCTGCGGTCAAGGTGCAGAGCACCTGCCAGGTGCTTGCGCAGATGGGTATGCGGCACCCGGAAGTAAGGGCAAAGGCTGCGGAGCTCCTAAGCCCTGTAGAAAGACGGAGGCTCCCGGGGATGTCGGTCCGAGAGTAAAAGGCCCCAGAAAGGCTGTGGGACATCGGCTGCTGGATCCCCACGCTTGGGACGGGGATGGGGTTCTCAGGCGATTCGGGACACCCAGCCAACTGAGCGATCTGCCTCCGCGACCGTCCAAGTGGCACCGGTGCGAAGTGATGGTGGAGGGCTACGATGTGGCGCCCTGGGAAGCGAGGGATGAAAACGTGCCCGTGAAAACCCACAATGACCCCATCCGCGAGAGGGCCAAAGAAGGTTGCGTGGTGGTGGGGGCATCTACTAGAGCGCGCAGAAGAACATACAAAACATAAAAGAATTGAAATAGAAAAAACTAATCCAAGCTGGTACTACGGAAAAGCGGAACTACAGAAAAGCGGTACTACGAAAAAGCGGTCAAGCACATCTATGAGATGCACGACATGCTCCTCAAAGGTACACGAAAAGGCGATGTGGTCATTCATATAGGCCATGGCGTACTTATAACGTATATCGTCAAGCACCATGTCTATTATTTTTAAAACGAGCTCGTGGAGTTCTTCAGCCCGAACGACATGCGCACGAACTCGAAAAAAAAACTGTAGCACGTGAAGGCTGTTTCAGGATTATCATCCTGGTGAATTTGAATGTGCAAAGAGCCGCTTGAGCAATCTAGCAGGCTAAACCCGCTGCACCACCAAGCGAGGAAAGAAATGAAAGATTCTATGGCAGTAAAAGGATAAGCGTCTCTCACAGTCACGGCGCTGAGATGACGGTAGTCCACGCTGACACGCACACTGCTGTCTTGTTTTGCGCCAAGAAAACCGGAGATGCATGGGCTCTCTGCGACGGCCGCACAACCACCGTGTTCAGCATCTCATCGAGGTGACGTCAAATTTCGCCTTGATGTGGATGCTGGGCAGACATGGATTGCTTCTCGAAGCAGGGGCGTATGTTTGTCCGCCCAGGGGCCTCCGTGATCATTTCAGCAAATGGCTCCTGCACATATACGAGCTTCCCCGTCTCATAGTCACTGCAAGGAGAGTCCTCAAGTAACTGCCTGAATCGCTGAAGCAACATCGATTTCGTTGCAACTGCGGCTGACCTTACACGGTACACATAGGCGTTGACGCAGCAAAATCTATAAATTCTGCGTCATTGCCCAATCTGTAACCACTACCCTCCCACTCAAGCAGGAGGCCCTCATGAATATATAAATGCCTGCCCCAACTCATGCAACCGCCAAACCCGGGCAGTACGTAAAGCGGTGCCGACACCATCTGCGTCCGTAAGAAATGCTCAAGCGCACAGCAACACGAGCTTGAACCGCAGCACCATTGTCCAATTGCTAACAGGTGCTGCATTTGCGCAACTTGACACCACATGCTCGGCAAAGTGCAAACACTGTATCGTCAGTTAGCAACCAACCGCCGCCAGTGTCAATCAAGGTGTCAATGTCCATTCCATCGGGTAAACACAAACATGCGGTGCTATGGGCTGGGTCACCGCTTCAACACGACAATCAGAGAGTAAAAAACAGACGTTTTTGCTATATGGCATATCCAGACCCTTTAGTGATGCTTTGTTCACTATTAGCATCGCGGCCGTACTCGTTTCACTCATGGGTGTTCATATTTTGGCGACGAGCCATCACATTAGGACACTCGCTAAGGAAGTGTCCAGGCTGTCAACATCGTTAACAGCCCCCAGCTTGGTTTTCACTGAGCACGTAGCCCCGCGACCCTCCTGTCACGACGACCGGACGAGAAGGACCTGTGAAGTTCAGAGGATGTCGTTACCGACCCCAAAGGGAGAGACTCGGGACGGAGAGCTGTGAGCCTCCTCATAAAGAGTGCCTGTTTGCCTGGCTCTAGCCAGTGCAGGGAGTTCCCGCCGTGGGCTGCACCAAGTAGTGGTCTTCCGTGCTCAAACTGCCTGTCGCCAAGGGGAGAAGTACCTCGCGCGTGGGGGGAATTCAAGCCCACCGCTGCCGTACGCGGCTGTGGCCTTTGCTGTGGCGAAGTCCACAGTGAATCCACACCCACACCTATGCGACTTCGCTGTGGCGAAGTCGCGTAGGTGTATCTCTATGCGCAAGCTGCCTTAAGTTCCTCCCCTACTGCCGGAGGTGTTACATAACTCAGCTCTAATATCAGAGCTTCGGCGATTGCCTGAGCTAATCGCGCCATCGCCTCCAAACTAGAGTAATCATGACCGTGGAGGAAAGATCGGAAGCGTGCTTGGCACGGCCGCCAGACGTGCTTTACTACTTCGGCGCCCCATGTATGCACTCGGGATAGCTATTTTAAAAAGCTCCTGAATCGCTCAAATGTATTCGAGAAAGCCCTCACGCGGGTTTTGTGTGTGTCGCTCCAGCTCACTGAGGATGCGGTACTCGTAGTCGGTTTGCAAGAACTCGGCCTGGAAGCGTGCCTAGAAGTCGTCCCAGGAATGAAACAGGGTCTGGAACGAGCTTGTCTGGCGCCAAATGTTGCGTCCTGCCCACATTGGCGCATGCCCTCTGCGTCTGGGTAAGATCCGTGCTATTTAGTGACACTATTTCAGTGTAGCCTTGAAAGACAACCTCCAAACATATTTACGAGGAACACACTGTGGGGTGTCGCATTGTTCGTAGGCGCCTTATCATCCATAATGCGGTTTCGATGCTTGGTTTGGGATTTATTACAAATTCATAGCTCAATATTTTATTGCACATTAACGTGACGATTGTGCTCGGCGCCTTAGGCATTGGCGCCTAGTCCTTTCTGCCCATGGTTTTAGCCACGGTGATGCAACCGTTCGGGGCTGGAGTTGCAGCTTTGCAGAAATGAGAACACAACCTCTAGGTACCACACGGGTTGGTCTATCTTGGCATTTACCAGTACGAACATGTTTTGGAACTTTCGCTTACTTTCCACAAGCTGAAAGGCTGCGTAACAAATTCAAATAGTCTTCTGCTTCGAGTGGACGCAGTCTTCTCGAAATTTTCTTCAGCTTCGGGTATCTGCAGGAATCCTGTAGTACAGTGGCGTGTTCTCAGTACCCTTGCTTAGCCAAATGAGAAGATTATCGCATAGATAGATTTCCAACAATTGCTCCGTACCAGTGGCGGCTTGAGAGCAGCCACCGATTCTACCGTGGCTCCGCAACGCTGGGGTGAATGAGCACTACAAACATTTGTTTATGTGCAGCGGCACCTCCGGGTCGAGTCAGCGCACCAACTCTAATCTATCGAGGCACCGTATTATCCGTGTATTTCAGTACCGCAACTATTGACACTATAGAACTAGCACTGTGGTTAGTAATTGGAACGATCATTTTGCCTCTTTTTACAGTACCCTGCTGGCTTCGTCTATTTATCCTCTGGTGTCCTCCTGGGATTGGTCGTTTTAACTATTGCTCATTAAGGGTGACAGAGTGGAGCCCTAGAGAAGACAAAATTGCAAAGGGGCGGCAGAAAGTTAGATGGGCAGATGAAATCAAAACCTTTGCGGGGATATATTGGTCGCAGTGAGCACAAAACGAGAATAATCGGATATTTAGTGGAGAGGCATTTGCCCTGCAATGATGTAGATAGGCTGGTGATAAAAATGATGATGCTCCCATTGCCAATATCCATTGTCTAGAAGCAGCGCCACTTCCAGTTTCGTGGAGATTCTCGCCTTACGCGGCCTCTCACCTTGTCTAGCCGGACGTTCGAAGTCTTGCCCATCCAGTATATCAATGGAAGGACACTCACCAGAACAGAATATGAAAAAAAGGCACCAAAAGTTGAGCTTGGCGTCAAAACAGGGTACGATTAAACAGCACGCGAGAGAAGAGCGCATGCGACAGAAGAGGACAGCGCCAAAAAAGGAAGCAGCAAAACAGCACGCTCACCAAAAACAGCACGTAAAGAAAGAGCACGGCGCAAGAGCATAGCACTGCAACAATACGCCGCAATGCCGCAGTGCCGCAAATGATAGTGTGACAGCCGGGCCAATAGGCTGTGGAGCGCTGGTCAGGCGAGAGAGAGACGACACCAGACGTCCGGCCGCAACTGGAACCGGAATTTTGTTTTGTGCGCGTGGCTCTCTGACTGCCCATGCCACCACCCGTGTTAGATGATGGTGATGGCGGACGTAGGTGATGTTGATGATGGTCGCTGCTTTGGTGATGATGATGCCACTACAGGATTCCCCCTTTAGCGCGGAGCGCGGTAGATGAATTGGGGACGTAGCAGAGGAGAGTGGCAGAAGGTCGTAGAGTAGGTGGGAATGTCCGGCACCGTCAACTGTTTCTGGTGTTCCTTGACGGGCGGCACACGCGAATGAACATGGCGGGCGACGGAGTGCACATGGAGCGCTGAAGCTGATCCTGTGCATAGAGGCTCTTGTGGAGGATCCAGAGGGACGTTAGGCATGTAGGCGGGCTTGAGCCTCTCGTTAACATGAACGGCCATGAAAGGCGTGGATATGAAGCGTAGGATGATGATGATGACGGTGTGTAGGTGATGTTGATGATGGGCCTGCTGTGGTGATGATGATGCCACTACATTGCTTTTAGACACCACTTCCGCCCCCCTGCTCTAGAGAGGAAGGCGACGCTTGCGATGGCTTTTGATTTTTATTTTATGTAATTTTTTTTTCATTTCTGGCATTTGTAGAGGGCTGATCGGTCTGTGATTTGTGGCAGCATACAAGCTGCTAATCTCCGTAGCATCGAAAAAATAGGACATTCAGAGCGGTTTGTTCATTTAAGGAGTGTAGAATAATTCCCGTACTCTTTTCCTAATTTCCATTTGTCTTCACAACGGCCCTAATCTCATCCCCCTAAAATGAGATCTGCAGCTTACTTTCAAAATCCCTTAACCACCCGAACCTAAGCGATTGAAATAATTTCCCTCGCTTACCCCTGCAACATATCTCAGCAAATTTTCTCCCGCGGTGCTGCTGTATCTGTTATTTGTTGCAGTTTTTTCCCCTAATTTTCGGAAGCACCGAGTCTGGAGGCGGCCTTAAGAATACATTTCGCGTCTTCCGTTCTTGGCATTTGTATGAAGCATAGCACCGGTGCTCTAAAGGCATGCTTCGCTGTAAACGCCCGTGCCAGGGGCGTTCATTGAGCGCCGTGAGGATCAACCTGTGCTGCAGGTTTTTGCATACAGCGGAAGCGTTTACTTCGGCCATAAGGTGTCCAAAGCGAAAAAAAAACCTCTAATTGGAAAGAAAACTGTGCTTCACGTTGGGAGAATCGAAAGTCGGTGTACCGCATAATATAACTGGCTGATATTCGATTTTGCTAAGGTCGACCTCATGTTGCAGAGCCCTATTTCCTTAGGGTTATTCGTAGCGTTAGCTTTTACCAGCCGGGTCTCCATTGAAGGCAGAGTCACCGCCAATTCTGCTGTGTACAGCCTTGCACCAAAAGTGCAAGCTGCACTAGTGGTTTGTCTTCGCAGTGCGGATACAACTGAAAAAACCAATTGCCTTTTTTTTCAATTGTTGGAGGATTCACACAAAAAAAGCTACACTTAGGGTATGAGGGTGAAGTGAAGTGGTCCAGGTATATATTGCCACAGGAATTTTTGCTTTTTACTACATATAAAAGCAGCCGCCATGGCAGGGATCGCACAAGCATTTACTTGCTCGGCGGCAGAATGGCACAGTGACATCGCCGCGGGTAAAACACGAAGAGCCAGCTCGGAGTCTGAGCATGCCGCACATAAAACGATCTGTTAAGTTGGGTTTGCCGGGAATTTATTTAATTAGGTGCTATATTGTCACGAAGACGAGGACGATGCAGTTGTCTTGAAGGAGAAACAAGTTTATTGTAGCGAACTTGTGATCCCATAAAACTCAAAAGAATACAGAGGCGGCGAAGCAGCAGTCAACAAAGTCACTTGCGTCGGCGAGCGTCACGGAATCCAATGCCGTGGCTTCTACTGTGCAGGCTTTTACCTTTTGGCGCCAGAGTTTCTGGAACCATCGATTCTCATCCAGAACATTGTAGATCACAGAAGATTATTCTGGGCTAGCGGCGTAAGGGCGAAACACTCTGCTTATCTGAACGAGATAGCCCGTGCGGCATAAAAGTAAAGAATGGAACAGGCGCTTCGCATGGGACACAGATAACAGAGCCAGGCGCGTCCGTGATTACAAACAAACAAAAAATAAACAAACCCGTAAATGGTTCGCGGCATTACCCCTCCCCCTCTAAGAGTGCATCGACCCGATGATAAAATAAAACGACAGTCCAAACAAACAGCCACAACAAAACGACTGTAATGAATGGGCCCAGGATTGGCGTGAAAGTCACGAGTCAGTGGCCAGTGGGTGCGCGAGTAAACGTTGCTTTATGCATGACACGAAGGAAGCAGAAGATAGGGCACGGAAGCAAGGACGCGAGGCTAACGATATAAGCGTTACGAAAGGCAAGAGGCTAACGGCAAAATGTCCGCAATAAAGAAAGCAAACGTCCTACGGGGTTTTGTCGCAGCCCCTCGAGGTGTTGAAGTCCCGATGCGTGCGGAGTCGACGAGGACGTCCCGGCGAGGCTGGCTCGATGACCGGTTCTAGGCCCCATCGTAACCAGGCGCGGGATGTCGGGAAGGCATCGTCGACATTTCCGATGAGTCACGGCTCGAGAGCGTAGCAGCGGGTGTGAGCGGAGGGTTCCACCTCTAGGTGAATCCGGACCCGCGCTCTCTCGCCCAGCGCGTCACCAGCTCCAGGCACGGCCAGCCCACGGGTTGTCGGGATCAGCGGCGGACGGCTCTCGGGAACAGCAGCGGTTGCGCTCCGGGTCTTCCCCGAAACGATCACAGGGCCGCGCTCTCCAGCCCAGCGCGTCACAGGCGTCCCCTGATCACCGGCCTCGTTCGATTTTTCTGCACGCACTCGTTGCAGCTGCGCGCTCGGTCTCTTCTTCCTCTTCGTCCTCGGGCACTTCATGACAATGACCCCGGGTCTAAGAAAGTTGTTGGGGAGCAACAACTATTCTCAAAGTTAAAAAGGCAGGGTGGAGTTGGAAGAAGTTCGCAGTACCGGTGGAAAAGTTCTTCCGCACAGTCCACAAGAGCACAGCCAGTCCTACCGGCACACTTCACCGTACAGCACACGCGTGAAGGATATGGGAAAATACACTAAAGCAAAGGTAGTTCCACAATTACGCGTTACACACAACTGTGGACCGCACACTATGTACAAAAGAGATGGCGACAGGCGAGGATTAAACTCCACTCGTGTAGTCAGCCCCCGGATTGTCAATGCCCTTGTATTCGCCAGAGGTTTCGTGCGGGCGACCCTCTGACTGGCTATCGATGATTCTGCTGCAGGCGATCGCTTCATCACCGCGCCGACGGTGTCGCTTCCGGTCAGGTCGCTGTCCTTGAGGGAATGGAGCACGGGGTTCTGCTGGGACGGTTTTGCCTTCTCCTCTGACTGCTCGGCGGTAGTTGGGTTTTCGGGCCGCATTTACGCCTTTCAGGCTCGTCGACCGGTAGCTGGGCAAGCTTTTATGAAGCGGCGGCGACACAGTGAATGCAGAGTTTAACGCGGGTTGGCATCCTGGTCGTTGGTCCCTCGACTTGCTTCCAAATTCCGCGTTGCACATGCGCGATGGCGTTTTGATCTTGAACGCTTCTGGGTCTGGAAAGTCATCTTGGGTGCAGCAAGTTGACATGCCTCCTTGTAGTGCCCAAGATCCTGTCTTTCTTTTCTGCACATTACGCCGACAGGTTCGGCACGATCTGACAAAATGTCGCACGTCTCGACGCAGGTCTGGCCTGAAATAGTCAAGTAAAACGCGGTCGGTAGTCCTTCGTACACCTTGGTGCCCTGCCATGATGCTCTCTTGGGCCACACGAAGGATCGGCTCCCGCAGCTTCTTGGGAACAACGACTTGTTTACACGCTCTGCCCATGGAAAGCTTATAATGACGGTACAAGACGTCATTTGATTTGACGAAAGAATATTTCTGTCCTTTTCTGGAGGCGAAATCCTTTCCTAACTTGCGGAAACAACGTCGGAGAGTTGGGTCCCCTTGTTGTTCCCTGGCCAGCTCTTGTGTTGTGATGTCTGCGCAGCTGATTTCGGGTACCATTAAATGTGAAGCCTTCACCGAACTTGGCTTGGCGACAGCAGACACAAACACGTCTGAGTGTATCTCTGTGGCATTTGTGGTGAGGGCTGCGTCCTGGATATCGCTGTTTTTGAGCTGCCAGTCGGGATCTGGCATGCGGGGTTCCCTCACACCAGGAATGTTTCCGAGCACGAGATCATAGATCAGCTGATCGACGCAAGAGGCGAGAACCTCGCCCACAAAGTACGGGGTTTGCACGCAGACTTTGGTTTCGGGGAACTTCTTGACTGTTCCGTCCAAGAATAGTACTTGGGTAGCTCTTCCCGTTAGCTGGTTTTCTGCGACCAAGTCTCGCTGGACAAGAACGGTATTGCTCCCAGTGTCTCTCAAAATGTTGACGGGCTTTCCAAATAGTCTTCCTTTGACTACCGGCATTCATTTCCCTAGGCAAGGATGTTCCTTTACGATGCCACACAAATACTTGATAGCAGGATCCTCATCATGCGTGTCGTCGAGCTTGATGCACTGCTGTTGAGCTTCCCGGGGCTCAGTGAGGGTGCAAGCAGCAACCTGCTCTGTTCCCATTCATCCATGTCCGCAGTGCTCAGTTTTATGCCCGTGGCGACCACAAGTAGCGCATCTTGCCGGTTCTTTCATGGAGTAACGGCGCTCTTGTGCACGGTGTCCTGGGCGGTTGCACACAAAGCATTTCCGTGGCGCTTGCTTCCGCGAGTCGATTACGACTTCCGTTGTATCGCGGTCGTCTTCGGACACCTTTCCAAGGTTCGAGAGGTTTTGCGCCTCTAGGAAACGATCTGTAGCCTCGGCCAGGTCGTTCAGCGTCTTACAGTCTCGCTCCTTCAGGAAGATGACGAGCTTGGGATGGCAGCAGCGTATGAATTGCTCGCCGATCATTTGATCACGAAGAGCCTCGAATGTTTTTTGCACATTCGCCATCTCGATCCAGTGATCAAAATAACCCGTAAGCCTTGCCGCTAGTTGTTTCCCGGTTTCTCCATCCTCAGCCCTCGCCTTCCTGAAGTTTTCTTGGTAACCTTGGGCTGTGAAACGAAACCGCTGCAGCAATGCCCGTTTGACCTTGACGTAATCAAGGGACTCTTCGGCGGTCATACGGCCTATGATAGTAAGAGCTTCCCCGCTCAAGCACATGCTTACAGTTAGGGCCCATTTGTCCTGAGGCCACTGCTGTCCGGTTGCCACGCGCTCAAACCTTTGCAGGTACGCGTGCAGGTCGTCGCGCTTCTCATCGAATAGAGGAAGAAGTTTCTGCGGGTTAATCGCAGGCGGAGTTGCAACAACTTCCCCTCCCGCGGCGACATTTGGCTGGCTTGTACCACCACCCTCTTGGAGTCGGATCCTTAGCCGTAGCAACTCCTTCTCCCTTTCGGCATCATCTTTCGCTCTTTCCGCAGCTTCTTTCGCTCTTTCAGCGGTTTCTCGGCTGGCTTCCCTCTCGGCAGCTCTAGCGGCACGTTGCTCAGCCCGTTCGCACTCGATCCACGCCCTAAGCTCTTGTCCCGAGAGTCCCAGCTGAGTCCCCATTGCCATTAACTTCTCAAGATCCATGCTGTTGCAGCTAACGTTACAGGCACACTCGTGGCTCACTGACTCCTTTCAGCGGATGTTAAGAAATCCTGGCAGGCTCGCCACTTTTTGTAATGAATGGGCCCAGGATTGGCGTGAAAGTCACGAGTCAGTGGCCAGTGGGTGCGCGAGTAAACGTTGCTTTATGCTTGACACGAAGGAAGCAGAAGATAGGGCACGGAAGCAAGGACGCGAGGCTAAAGATATAAGCGTTACGAAAGGCAAGAGGCTAACGGCAAAATGTCCGCAATAAAGAAAGCAAACGTCCTACGGGGTTTTGTCGCAGCCCCTCGAGGTGTTGAAGTCCCGATGCGTGCGGAGTCGACGAGGACGTCACGGCGAGGCTGGCTCGATGACCGGTACTAGGCCCCGTCGTAACCAGGCGCGGGATGTCGGGAAGGCATCGTCGACCTTTCCGATGAGTCACGGCTCGAGGGCGTAGCAGCGGGTGTGAGCGGAGGGTTCCACCTCCAGGTGGATCCGGACCCGCGCTCTCTCGCCAAGCGCGTCACCAGCTCCAGGCACGGCCAGCCCACGGGTTGTCGGGATCAGCGGCGGACGGCTCTCGGCAACAACAGCGGTTGCACTCCGGGTCTTCCCCGAAACGATCACAGCGCCGCGCTCTCAAGCCCAGCGCGTCACAGGCGTCCCCTGATCACCGGCCTGGTTCGATTTTTCTGCACGCACTCGTTGCAGCTGCGCGCTCGGTCTCCTCTTCCTCTTCGTCCACGGGCACTTCATGACAACGACAACAAACACAGTTCGTCATCTTGCGAAATACGGTTTGAGGCGAAGCACGTGGACGACTTCGGGTCGCGTGCGTCGTCGTGATGTGCCGGAATCACCACTGGAGATCACTTCGTAGGTTAATTGGCCAAGACGTCATAAAATCTGGTAGGGTCCGACATACCGTCGCAGAAGCTTCTCACTGAGTCCGCGTCGTCGAATGGGAGTCCAAACCCACACATGATCCCCTGGTTGGTACTCGGCGTCTCGGCGTCGGAGGTTGTAGCGGCCGGCATCCACCAGCTGCTGGTCCGTTATACAAACGCGAGCGAGCTGGCGGGCGTCCTACGCACGTTGAAGGTATCCTTGGACGTCGGCGTTGAGGTCGTCGTCTTCTGCATGCGGAAGCAGGGCGTCGACCATCGTAGTCGGCCCTCTTCCGTAGACAACCTCGAACGGTGTCATCTGCGTAGTTTCCTGCGCTGCTGTATTGTACACAAACGTGACATACGGGAGGACTTCGTCCCAAGTCTTATGTTCAACGTCGACGTACATGGACAGCATATCCGCAATCGTCTTGTTCAGACGTTCCGTTAGTCCGTTCATTTGGGGGTGGTACACCGTCGTTCTTTGGTGATCCGTGTTGCTGTGGCGTAAGATTCCTTGCATCAGCTCCTGGGTAAAGGCCGTTCTGCGGTCCATGATTAGGACTTCAGGGGCTTCATGTCGCAGCAGAACCCGGTTTATAAAGAACTTGGCGACTTCTTGTGCTGTCCCCCTCGGAAGAGCGGCGGTCTCTGCGTAGCGCGTCATGTAGTCTGTCGCTACGACAATTCACTTGTTCTCTGATCGTGATGTAGGGAAAGGGACAAGAAGGTCCTTTCCAATCTGTTTAAAGGGCCTCCAAGGGAACGGCGATCGGATGCAGAAGTCCGGTGCGTCTTGTCGGGGGCTTTTTTCGTCGCTCGCAGCCATGGCAACTCCGAACGTAGTCGGTGACGTCAAATGTAATGCGGGGCCAGAAGTACTTCGCCTTAATTTTTGCAATAGTGCGAGCTGTGCCGAGATGTCCGGAAGACGGGTCGTCGTGGGACGCTTCCAAAATTTTGTCACGAAGGTCTGCGGGGATGGCAAGTAGATAATTTGTTCTCATTCCGTGGCTGAAATTCTTCTTCACGACGACGGAGTTTCTCCGGCTGAATGCTGGTAAGCTGCGTTTGAAGGTCCTAGGTACGTGACGTTGCTTCCCTCGAGGTAGTCGATTATGATGCGTATGTCAGGGTCCGACGCTGCTGGGCGGCTAGGCCGCTCACCGTTAGGATTCCGAAGAACGCGCTGTCTTCATCGGAGTCTTGTGCTGGTGGGTCGACGGGAGCGGGGGACAAGCACTCGGCGTCGGAGTGTTTCCTGCCGGATTTGTGGACGGTTGTAACGTCGAACTCTTGCAGGCGCAGCTCCTCCGCCCAAGACGGTAAAAAGGGTCCTTCAAATTGGCGAGCCAACACAGCGCATGGTGATCTGCAACAACCTTGAATGGTCTACCATACACGTATGGGCGAAATTTTGAAATGGCCCTTGTGATTGCCAGGCACTCTTTATCGGAGGCAGAGTAGTTTTTATCCTCCTTCGACAGACCACGGCTTGCATAGGCGATTACGTTTTCGCACCCGCTTTGCTTTTGGACGAGGACGGCCCCAAAACCTATATCGCTGGCGTCCGTGTGCATCTCTTTGTCGGCGTTTTCGTCGAAATGATCGAGCACGGGCGGGTTTTGCAGGCATTGTTTCAGCTCGCAGAATGCTTTTAATTGTGCGTTTTCCCAGGCGAAAGGGGTGCTATCTTTTGTCAGGCGCGTGAGTGGCTCTGCGATGCGTGCCAACTTTGCGGTGAAGTGCCGGTAGTATGCGCATAGTCCGAGAAATCTTCGCACGCTCTTTTTATCTTTCGGTCATGGGCAGTTCGCTATGGCTGATGTTTTCACAGGGTCAGGAAGGACTCCCGCAGCGTTGACGACGTGTCCCAAAAACTTGAGTTCCTCGTAAGCGAAGCGGCACTTTTCTGGCTTTAGCGTTAACCTCGAGTACAGATTCCAAACTTGGAAGGTGTTCGTAAAAAGTCCGGGCAAATACCACAACGTCGTCGAGGTATACGAGGCAGGTGTGCCACTTCAGGCCAGCTAGCACAGTGTCCATGACTCTTTGAAACGTTGCTGGCGCCGAGCACAGCCAAAACGGCATCACCTTGAACTCGTAAAGGCCGTCCGGGGTTGTAAATGTGGTCTTCTCGCGGTCTCTCTCGTACACCTTCATTTGCCAGTAGCCGGTCTTCAGATCCATTGATGAGAAATACTTCGCATGGCAGAGGTGGTCGAGGGCGTCGTCGATTCGTGGCAGGGGGTATACTTCCTTTTTGGTGACTTTGTACAGTCGCCGGTAGTCAATGCAAAACCCTAATGTGCCGTCTTTTTTCCTCACCAGTACAACCGGCGCAGCCCGGGGGCTTTTCGATGGCTGTATAATGTCGTCGCTGAGCATGTCGTCGACTTGAGTCCGGATGGCTTCCCGCTCGTGGGAAGAGACGCGTTACGGTGACTGTCGGACTCCATCTTCGGTTATTATTCGGTGCTTCGCCAGAGGTGTCTGACGTGGTTTTGAGTTCGACGAAAAACACTCCCTGTAGTGACGCAGCAAAGCCAATAATTTGTTTCGTTCTGCTTGCGGTAACGTCATATTCACGTCGAAGGGATTCGGAAGCTTAAAGATATCTTCGGGTGTACGTTCAAATTGGGCAACCGCGATCACGTCACCTGGTTTTTGCGTTTCTTTCTGCTGTGTACTAGCGTTTTACCAGGGGTATAGGTACACGCATACATCACCTTCCGGGTTTCCAACAACACAAAGAGCAGGCTGAGTTTAGGAAATTGTACCAAAACTATGGATCACAAACATATCGTCAATCAAGCCTGCGCTAAACCTGTTTGCATGGCATTCATAGACAATGGGAAACCTTTTCATTCCGTACTCACCGCAGCCGTGCAAGGAGCAGTAAAAGACGAGAAAATAGAGGGTACCCATTTAGGAGTTTTAAAAGGGATATATAAAGCATTCACGGGAATGATAACCCTCCACAAGCAAAGCCATAAATTCTTGAATTGGAAGGGCGTAAGACACTGAGACACCACCTGGCCAAAATTATTCAAAGCATGTCTGAAGGGTTGCTTAGAACTCTTGACTTGGAAACATAGGAATTAGGATTGATGAGGGATACTTTACCTATTTGAGGTTTGCCGACCACATGTGATGGCTAAGTGTGCGGCGTCAGAAACTAGTTGTCTCGCCCGTCACTACTGTCTTTCTTTCCGGGACCATTCACAGCGACAGACATCCCACCGCAGACTTTCCGGCAGATCCACACCTCCCACCTCCCACCGGGCGGGTGCCCTAACGGGTGCCCTAACATCAGCACCTGGTCTCCAAAAAATTTATTCATCATCATCCACACACCCGACTTCTTTCTCTCGCTCGGGTGGACATTACCCCTCGGGTATTGTCCGTGGGTCTTGCTGGTTTTCTTTCTCAAATCTTCACCTTTCGGCGACATTATCAAACTCAATAAGACTGAAGAACAAGCTCCGATAACGCTTAATAAAGTACAATATGAAGGCATGGCCCTGGGTCAAAAATGAGTATGTTTAAATCTAAAGTAGTGAGAAATGAGCGTGTAAAAAACAATCTGTTCAGCTCAGGAAACGGAACGCTGGAGGAGTGAAAGAATTCAACTACATCGGACAGGTGGTCAGTGCTCACCGCAAACACAAAAGAGCCATCCCATGCCAAATATGCATGGGCTGAAGAGCACTCGGCAAGCGCTCCTAAATATAAACAGTAAGCTACCTCCATCACTCAAAACAAAGATCGACAAGCAATGTTTACTGTCGGTTATGACGTATGTAATTGGAAATAAACGCATTACTAAGCAACTTGAATGCAAACTTAGGTCGGCTCACCGGCCTCTGGAATTAATATAGTTAAGAATAACACTCAGACACACGAAATGAACTACCGGGATGAAAGAACATACCAGAGTTGAGGATATCATAGTTCAAATATAGGAAAAGAAATGTACTTGGGCTGGCCATGCAGTGAGACGAACCGACAACCCGTGGACAATTGGAGTAACCGAGTGGATACGAATAGATGTGCCTAGAAAAATGGGAAGGTCGGTAATCCGCTAGAGGAAGAAATGAGGGAATTGTGGGGCAAGCTGTGGACCCGAGAAGTGCAGGACAGGAGTAGCGGGCGGCCTTCGTCCTACACTGGACCTGCGTTGGCTGAACATTATGATGATGATGATGACTAAAAACGTGTATTTATATTTTTTCATGTGCATCGCCAGTGCGATTATCCTGAATGAAAAACGTTTGGCAACCAATGAAGTGAGAGAGAGGGCACAGTTGTTTGACTACTGTAAAAGGAGCGCGCAGACATCAAGTTTGTGTGATCGAATTGTGGTGTTTATTTCTCCTCATTTGTTTCAAAGACCTCTAAAGTTTTATAGCAGGATTCCAAAGTTACAGCTTGAAGGAGATTTACTCATTGCATAAGCTGTCTGTTTTAGGGTGAGCTTGGAGATGGAATGAAATATTAGTGTCCAGGTGGCTGGATTACTGGGGTTGTCTTTTGAGCATGGACTCGCATCCGTATAAGAACGCTTTGCGAAAGTTGCAAAAAAACGCGCTGCAACCCGTTCTTCACGAGGAGCAGCTACGGGTTCCTTCCTTTCAGGAATTTTTTCAAGCGGTTTAGATCTTTTGTCTTATTGAACATCCAGGTCTCCATCTACTAAAGCAGAGTCAATAAACACCGAGTTATCATTTGGCATTTGTTTAGGAGGTCTTGCATTATATCATTGGTCTTCTTCACAAGCTACGACTAGCAAGCATCTATTTTATCGGGTTCTTCAGGATTTTCTGCACCAAAGCAGTCCAAGTGTTCCAGGACCTAGAACCAAGTGTTTTGTGTAACCCTCCCTGAACTATTTTCGAGACAGCACCCTATTGAATCGCGCACTTTGGCGACGGTTATTTTGTGGTCATCGGCCTTGTAAACCCTGGAACGTTAACGTGGCTTGCCGTCGCCATTTTTTCTCTCTGGGTCTACAGTTGCCTTCGGCCAGTAGGTTTGCATGTGACCTAGTTTAAAGCACCTGAAGCAATAGATGTCTCGTGGCTGGTAAAGGTTTTGCTGCAGTACACATCCATTCTACTGTAACCTTTCTGTATTGACCAACCTCGAATGAAGTCTATGTTGAACCTTCTTCCACTAACAAGCAGGACAGCCAGAACATCATGTGTGGAGGACCTGAACTGATGCAGGATAGTCGCGCGGGAGTCATTTTTGCTACTTCGTATAGGATGCAGTGATGAGTATTTTTCCCTTAAGCAAAGTAACAGTGCAAGGTCACGGACCCTTCGAGGGATATGGGGATGCACTTAATACCAGAGATGTTGTTAGCATCATCCAGACTGGCAAAGTTGAGGGGTATTTTGTTGGACCCCTTAGGAATCCGTAACACCTAATATTCTTGGGTGCATAGGCATCGGTCTATTACTTGTTGAAATAATTTACTGAGGATAGTGGTGCATCATACGTGGTCGTTGGATAAATGTGAATCCGGAATAATCGGTCCTAAGGTAGGCTCGGGTAAACAGCAGGGGCAGAATTTCTGCAAGGAGGACCGTGTGTGGGGGAAGCGTCTGCGTTGGCCCTCATGTTTTCATTGCTCTGCGTATCCTGTGTGGTGACCGTTCTGTGCTACGCGGAGGGCGCTGTCACTTACCTTCCTCGCAGAGAAGAATCATAGTCTATGTCGTGGGTATGTTCTGATACGGTCGTGGGCTGTTGAACTTCGGGATCTTGTATCAGTTGTTGCTTTTGCTGGGTCAACTGGAGACTAAAAAAGATTGGCTCGTTCGGTGACGCTGAAGCTTGCGTGCAAATGGCGGCAAACACAGGCCCCTGCTTAGCGTCCATCGTTGCCGTCACCAGTTTGCATCAGTGATGAAGGCAGGCATGCCAGGCCACAGTAGGCCTTACTGCCAGGGCAGGTCTTCTCCGGCCACGCTAAAGTGGCGTGGGGAAGGTTTTCGCGTTCTCGCTCGGTACTCATGACGAGACCGTTCTCCTGGTGAGGTGATTTGTCCTGTTCGAACGAAATTTTGCTTTACCACAGAGAAAATTGTGGAAGGCGAAGTAGTCATGTCTGTAAAGTTGAAAAGTGACTTTCTGAACCGCAGGGTGTGTAGTGTAATCACTCGCATGCTGTTCTGCTCGTCAGTTCACGTGCGTTCGGAGGGAGGTGCGGGAGAGAGAGGGTGAATTAGCGATACAGGCAGCGATTTGGCAAAGTCAGTTGCATCCTATTCTCCGCTATACATATTCCAAATGTTAAGCATAACTGCAAACCCCTATTAAACTTGATCTGTTTTAAACAAGCAAGAAAATTACAAAAAGTCAAACAGGAAAATATTAGCTCCAATCGACGCTGTGAAGGTGGTTCGAAAGCAAAGCTTTAAAGGACACCAACAACAACTGCCAATGCGACGTCACTTGAATTTTGAGACGTGGCTCTAGAAAGTGTGAAACCAGAGCTTCTGCCATACGCTACCTGGAATTCGCGGGCGCGGTGTTGGAACGCAGCTGCGTCACCCACTGCGGGGCCGGAACACCGGACGCCGCCTATGCAACCCGGCCGTATGTCGGCAGAAAGAAAACGAGAGGAGCGTGTTTTCTAGGGTGAGCTAGCGACACATAGCCATCCTGATGTGCTGGCTTGGGGATACACCGCCGTGCAACACAAGCGCAGACACCGAAACAGTTCGGCATGTGAGCTTAGTGGTTTTCATTTCTACTGATTTAAACAAGTTATTTAGTAAGTTTGAGAATGGCAATTAGGCTCAACAAACATTGTAATCGCTAGCTATCAAAACTAGTTGCCTCTTTTGTCTTGTGTTTTCCTCTAAAAACAACAAAATGGGCATACACCAATTTTGAACATTAGGCTTTATTCGTGGCAACCACTGCACAAAACGTAGCGTTTCTCTAGCGGCAAGATGTCTGTAGTGGTCTCTACATTTTGTTTTTCCGCTCTGCAGAAAGATTCCTAACGTATCGTTGCTATTCGACCACTTAACTCCGTCGGGTCCGGGTTACCCAGAAGGTGGTCTTGAACAAAAATAATCAAACTGTGCGAATGAAGCGCGCAATGGTCACGAAGCTGCGCCAAAACATTCCTGACACAGCCATCGCTGAAGCAGACGACAAAGCCGTCCCGTCTAATCACCCAGCGTTGTGAGCAGCGCACAGGAAATGCTTGGTAACCATTCGCTGTGCATTTTACAGTGTGCTCCGTGAGGTAAATACCGCCAACCCCTTACCAAGCCTCCCTGGGAGTTCCTTGTCACATACGCCACGATGGTCCCGTTGGCCGGCAGAGGTAGAGAGTTTTGCTTTAAAATACAACAGAGAACAAATTGACTTGAGACAGAACGACAGCGCATTGCTTCAATAATATTTTCCTTTTCCTTGAATACTCAATGGTCCCTAAAAAATAAGGCACAAAAAACCTTGAAAAACATAATGTTGCTCTTTGTCACATTAAACGTAAGCACGGAAATAAACTTTTACCCCAATAAGGTGGAAGTAACCTAAATAATGGAGTGAAAAGAATGTTTTCGCCAGCACAGGAAGGTTTTCAAATTACTTATATCTTAACTGTTCAACCTAAATTCTCCATTCAGTCCAAACCTCAAACCAAACCAAAGGCGGCATTATTGAATGTCACTATATGAAGTTACTCTTTGTGCTGGAGATAGCTATACACGCTCACCGCATCAATTATGGGTATGCTCCTTTTAAAAGCTAAAATACAACTAAAATTATGGTACATAAAAATACCCGAGATGTGCCGACGTCGAAAAAATGGCCCAATACATTATTCTTTTTTTTGTGTTAAATACCCATAAAACCGGGACTCAATAATTTGGTGCGTCATTTTAAGAAAATGAGTGTGTGAGAGATTTTTTCAGTAACGATGCCTTGGTAAACGCAGTAGAGTTTAGCGGCACTGTCATTCTTGGTTTCCTGCCCTGAATAGATTTTGCGAAACAGAATAGAACCACAAGCACATTTTTTGAACCTTTTCAGAAGTTTTTAACGACAATAGAATTACGTGGTCATGAGGTGGTTATTTTACAACACCTAAATAATATATTCATCAACGCATGCAACATAAAAGTTTATATTTTATAAACAGTAACTGAGTATTTAACTAAATGTGTTGTTATAAAAACAAAATTTTTATTTCGCAAGCTATGGGGCAAATCTATTCAATCAAAATGCGACTGTTGTAACGTGATGGAATGCGGACAGGGTAATTCGGATTTTTGGTTAGTTTTGGGTATATTTCACTTTACAAAAATTACTAATACAAATGACATTTTTTTATATGAACTAGTAGTTGCTGTGTGTAATACTTTTTATCCTTCTTCTTTTCAGAAAGTGGGTAAATATTGCATACTAGTCGAGATACCATGATAAAATCCACCCAGTCGTACTAAGAAGAAACATATTGCTGTGAAATCGTTTCGGTTTTGTGACAATAAAGCACCAAAAATTATAAAAGTCACGCAACCTATTTTTAGAGTTCAGTAGTATTGTGTTCCAAAGTTAATAATTTGGCCGTGCGATGTTCGCTGTTGTTTACTTTCGCTTGTATCGTTGTAGAAATAATTAGCCAGTGATACTCACGTTACTTCATGGCCGAAATCTAAGAAGTGTATCTTATCGGGAATTGATAAGTACCGTTCTTAAGTTACTGGCTCATCGGCATTCTACTTACTTTTTACGTGCATTTGGGTATGCCTCCAAACGCTATCCATAAAAGTATTCTTGCATTCCTGTTGAAACAGCTCTGACCCCATTCCTGTATCAACATGTGTTGTTCTGAAATTTGTATCCAAACATGTTTTAAATACACACAGGCATGGTTTAATGAATAGGATCAGGGGTCAACGGCGGGCAGCGCTCATCGCGTCATTTCCTCGGTACTGATCTTTTCATCGTGTAGTCATTTTTTCGGTGGTGTAATTCAGCTGATTAGGACAAGAGCGACTCTTCCTAATCGTGGAGAACTTCTCACGTTTCGCGGTATGTGCTCGTAAACGGGGTTTAATAATTTACGGATCTCCCAAATAATGCCCGTGCTTCATGATGACAGATGGCAGAAGTGAGTTGACGTTGCATAGGTGAATGGCCGAATCTTGGTTTTTCGTAGTTAAGAATTTTTAGTGATCCCTTTGTTCCCATACGTTTGGTTTTAAAACACTTTGCCACACTCTATTCATCGTTCGTCTTCACCAAATACCTAATACCTTACTTGCTGTGAAGCAAGAAATATGTTTTACTGCAAAAAAACAACAAGAGCCCATTACCCTGAATAAACTTACATCAACCCCGTAACCACAGCAACATAATAACATTTAAACCCACTATTTGCACAAGCTGGGTGAGAGGCATTGAAAGTATTTATCTCTCTGCACATTTAAAAACAGAAAAGCGTAAACTTTGGCGACCCAAACATTAACAAAGCAAAGTTACTTATCACACACGCGGTTTAACCCCATGTTCTTAACTATAATAAAGCTAGAACCAAAGGGGAGCCTAGCTGTTTACTATAGTAGTATAATAAAAATGTTATTTTAAATGCAAAAGTGCTAATATTTTTGTAAACACGATATGTCGAGCTTTAGAAATCTCTAGGCATCTTGATAATCTTTCACGTCACTGAAAATTCGTTTAGTGCTACCCGTTACAAACGTGCACATTCCCCCCCACCTTTTTAATTGAATAATACATGACCAAGCAAAACTAAAAAAAACCCGTCATCGCGGGGTTGCAAACATTTCAGGTAGTGCCATCAGATACACAGCTTAGATATACTTTTACAAACATCGTTTCATTGAACCGTTGAGTCGAAGGGATGCAATTGAGAACACTTCATCAAACCTCGCCGCACAACCTTATTCAGGCCAATTGGTCCGCTTATGCAGAAGCTTGTATGTTTTTTGGTGCAGGCTTTCGCATTGTTAATGTTGCTATCGTTTATTTTGTGGGTGTAAACCTATTGCCATGTTACGTTTGCGCCCGCAGGAACGCTGAGAAGTACAGCAGGTACTGGCGAGAATAGAGCGCCTAGTCTGAACTATTGCAGAAGCAATATTGACCGCCTAAAATGCAGAACAAGCTGATGATTTTTTGTTTAGGGATGAGACCAAGAGCTTATACACATGGATAAAAATAGTTAGAGTTGTCCTGAAGGTTGCTTCTAGATGAAAGACAACAATATTTAAAGTTGGCTTGAAGCTTGCTTCTAGATAAATTCTTCTCTTTATATTCAATTTTCTTGAAAACAATAACTCAACTGGTACATAAGCGACTCAGCGTACCGACGCCGGCTAGCAGTTGGTTAGGTTTTGGGGGTTGTAGCAAAACACCTTCATTGAGACTGAAGGAACGTCTTTTAAGTTGACCAGAATATTCTCATTTGAAACTGTCATAAGACAACGTATGACGCATAGAAATACAATACTTTATGCTTCTTAGCAACACAGACCAGTGCTTTTTACTTACCGGCTGCAACAAATAATGATGTTTTTCTGAGTGACCAAAGCCGTGCTGCTACATTCCCACTACCTCATACGTGTTTACGACAATTAAAGCTAGAATACCTAATAAAGCCATGACATCAGCGTAACACCTTCTCAATGTTTGAGAAGCAAGGACATAGGGCACCCTTGTATGTTTGCCAAACCACTAACCATAATAAATTTTAGTATCTACACTCCATTCTTTAGAAACAAAAGAATAAGATGTCTCTATCTTTACTGACCACCCTGTCATACATCCCATACAGCTACGAAGTGATATTCGCTCATTGTTTTATTTGGAATTTGTGGTCAAAACGTCACTACGTGATTTTTTGCTACAATTTCGCACCACTGGTGCTCTCCTTTTATCCATCATCTGTTTACACAACAGAATATTTTAAAATAACGATAATCTACCGAAGTAATGCCAAGTCATGGAATGCTGCACCCAACTACCTTTCAATTTTCTGAATGCGTGAATAGTCAAAATTTTTCTATCCAACAGTGTTGTACACGTTCCTCTAATATAGGAACAAAGCCTCGTTCCTCGTTCCTTCTCAATTTTTAAACGAGTTCCCGTTTCAAGTTTCTTTATTGCGAAAGGAACACTTTCATTTCACTTCGAAAATTGGAACGCATCCTTACAATAACGTTACAATTAGGTTTTTAAATTAAAATACAGTGTCGGATATTGCTCGGGCGAAACTAGCTTAGTAATTTAAAGCTCACATCGAACTATGTATATTATACGATTATTAACATTGCCGGCAGCAGGTTATCTGGAGATAACAATAATAAAAACAAAATGTCCCAGGCGAATTTTTCAGGAAGAATCGAACAAACTCCGGACGGCTTTAGGACATCTCGGTGAAGAATGTTTCGCTGCGGAAAGTTTGGTGTACGAACATATCGTTGTTACTTCGTTTCTGTGCATGGACGTTTCGGTATAGATACATTTCGGTGCACAAACATTTTGGCTACCAAATTATCCGGTTCTTGCCTCTTTACTACATCCGCTATATTTTTATTTCCGCTTAGCGTGGGTTATGGACAACAATCTGGAGCAGTGAATATATTTTTTGATTTTTTTTTTAAATTCTACATTTACATATTTTTTTATTACCTATTCCTTGGGACACCTGTTTTGCAGCCGATTGAATTCTTTGGCACGCGTTTGTTTTTGCATTTATGAGAGGTGGTTATTTATACTCGCTCTTTTTTAGCTATGACAATTACCCGGTGTTAACGATGGTCCGGCGGCTCTTTTGCATTTTTTAAATTACAGAACCTCAAAATACAAAAATTCATACACATTCTCTATATCCAAAACGTAACAAACATTAACTAGTCCCCCAGAATGCAGAAAACTTTATTAAGAGTATTACGTAGGCTGGGCTGCCTTGCTAAGATGAATAAGCTAACCCTAGTCTAGGATAATGTCGTGGAAGAAAAATGGGCCTTTTTAAAAACCGCCGCAGCTTTTAATGTCTTATTGTGGATTAAGTGCATTTGGGTTGTGCGTACAAATTCCACCCAACCTGTTCGGAAAAACCAACCTTCGTTTTATGTTTTCATGCCTGCATTCGCAACATTTTATTTCATTGTATTAGTGGCCCCCCTCCCCACCTGTATGCTCGAACCTCGACCAGATTCCTTTTTCAGCCATATTATTTTCGGTTTTCACTGAGAATCCCACATGGGTGGTGGAGTTCATGGTCTCCGAAGCCTCACCGCAGCTATACAGGGCAAAGCTTTACATTCGCCATGCGCTCACAGAACCTGTATAATGTGCACCAAAAAGCCACCTAAAAAGCCGCTGAGAACGCACTGGCCACTATCGTTTGCTGGCTACGCCGTTCGGCGTGTCGCGGTCGCACCGATGGCGCCCCCACTCCAAGAATCACTCTTTCGTCTCCTTTAGTCTACCCAATGGGAATTAACTCTTCAAGTCGCGCATATTATGGACAAACCAGGCATACATTGCTTTCTGCCATTATCAGGAGAAAAAAAAATGAATAGGCTAGTGTGACGAGAGCGGAAACAGTCGTCTTCAAGATTTCTAAGTCCACTTGACGCAATGGTGAACCACAAGGGACACCCTCTCTCTCTCTACTAGGGGGCCTTGTAGCCGGTGGGGCTCAGCGTTCCCCTCCTCTAAGTAACGCCAACGTAAGGGCGATCGTTTGTTGGTTAGTTTTAAGTAGAACCGATAGCAAATGCAACGATTACGAGATTGATTGAGAAAATATTTAAAACGGAATGCACACGAGCTTATTCTATCTCGTTTCTCGTTTTTTTTTTTTTTCGCGGATTTTTTTCTGTGGGAGGGGGGCATGTTGAACTAAAATCCGCTGCGTCTTGCACGTTTGGGTGAAGTGAAAGCAAAGCCCTTTGGTAAATAAAAAAAAGCTTGAATGGATGCAAATTAACAACGTTATTTTTTTCCATATACTATAGAAATTGTGTTTTACGTGGCAATTATCCGCCAGGATTAGGGTTCGTTTCAACACAAAGCGGCGCAAGCACAAGTTTCGAACGTAAGATCATATCAATTCCCGAAATTCCAATATTAAAGCTAAAATGTTTAAAGAATGCTTCGGACATCCCGTGACTCAAAATTCTGCGCCAAGACATCGTGCACCAAAATGTCCGCACAGAGAAATGTCCGCAGTTAAACGTCCTGCACCTAAATGTCTGACACCGAAATCTCAGCATTAGGTAATTGACAATCCTTCCACGCCAGGGACCAATTCTATCAACCGGACGTGCGTCCAGACCTCCCCAGACAAACGATGAAAGGTGTAAAGCATTCTCGTGGGTACGCTATTCAGCCTTCGAGCGCCGCGTAAGTTCAACCAGCATGAAAGCAAGCACAAGCTGTGGCCTGATGCGTGGTTATTCTTCTGCCTTTGACCTTCGAGGAAGCACTCACGGCTGAAGGGCGGGCAAGTTGACAAGCGTATAGGAAAAGAAACGCAGTAGTGACTTGCGAATTTTTGTACTCGAGCCTTCGAAAATCCTAGCGATATAACTGCAGGAACGCCGTTCCTGCCGTTCCTTTAAAAACCTAACGAGTTACCGTTACAGTTCCACCAACCCTTAATGCAACGGTGGGGTTCCTCCGTTCCTCCAAAAAGAAATAGTTCCACGAACGCCGTTTTTTGTAACGCCGTTCTGTACAACACTACTCTCTAATCGCTGAAACCTCGCTAAGAAATCACAGCTCCCGCGAGGTACCTCTGAGCCGGGATGCTCGTTAAACGGGAAGGATGGTTGGCTCGCCAACTTTGTTTATCTATGTCTTTTGGTTGTTCCTGTCATTAACAGGTAAGAAAGAAGGTGGGGCGGAGGGTTTGAAAAAGTTATAGGAACAGCCCCTAACTGCTTTAGGAGCGTTCTTTGCCGCTTGCCACGTGCACTTAGCTTGAAGCAACTCACTATCTAACTATATATATATATATATATATATATATATATATATATATATATATATATATATATATATATATATATATATATATATATATATTTATATATATATTTAATGTCACAGACTTCGGACAGCCTCCCGAGAAGCTTACACGGAGCATAACCGCATATCCATGCGGCCGATCTCTCCCTATCTGGGTATGTGGTCCGGTGGAAAGCCGCTGGGCGATGTTCAATGGAATGAAGAGAAGGTAGACGAAGCCCGAACTCTCGCTGTACTGTGTTCGCTCTATCAACCCGCAGCTCTCCTGGTGACTACGGTGTCTTTTGTAAATATACCTTCTTTCTGACTACGTATCTCCGCGTTGTCACGTCACATCTTTGGTGGAGGCGCTGGATTTCCTGTTCCCTATACCTCTTGCCAGTGAGGCTTCAAACCAACACGGAACTTGGTAGTGGGCGCAACGCTCACGGCCACACGATGCCTACCAATGAGCCCGGATCCGCTTCACCGTTCATCGTTGTGTCCCTCCCTCGGTACCCCGGCGACTTCACTGGGACGGACGACATTGATGTATAAGATTGGCTCCGTAGGTTCGAACGTGTGAGTGCTCATAACAAATGGGACAACCACCTTAAGCTCGCCAACGCTGCTTTTTGCCTAAAAAAACCGTCTGAGACATGGTTTGACACTAATGAAGCACGATTAACCAGATGGGCTGTTTTCAAAGAACCGCTTCGGAGGGTGTTCGGGAAGCCCGTTGGTCGCCAGCTTGCGGCACAGCAAGAGCTCTCAACGAGTGCTCAAATATCTACTGAAAGGTACGTCGCCTGCATCCATGTCCATATGCCCCTATGTCCCTATGCTTTTGTCCCTATGCTCCAAAGTTGACCTAGGAATATCAGAAATGGACAAGGTTGGCCGTATCCTGAGGGGCATCGCCGACAACGCCTTTGACCTTCTCATTTGTAAAGACTGCGCCACCGTTGATTCCATGATTAACGAGTGCCGGCGATTTGAGCAGGCCAGGGGACGCCGTATAGCTCACCAATTTGCTCGGCTCCCGCACGCTGATGCGACGTCTTCCTGTGATGACGTCCATCTACCCGCTCCTGCTCCCCGCATGGTGGACCCTGTCGCCCCGTCTGCGGATATCACCAGAATCGTGCGCCGCGAAATCGAAGCTATGGTCCCCACTCCCACCCTGATATATGCAGATGATCGCTGCCAACTTCCTAGGATCGCTGCAATCCAGGCCGTCGTTCACGATGAAATCGCAAGCATGCGCCTTCATCAAGTCTGAAGTATCGGGCATCCCCATCCTTCTTTTACCCCACAGTTTTGCCCGACCGCGCACATAAGCCCCCAAGCGCCTTTTGGTAACCGCCGCCGCAATCCAGCTGAATGGAGAACGCATGACGACATACCAATATGCTTAATCTGCTCCCGTATTGGCCACATCGCTCGTTAGTGTAGGAGCTGCTGGACTCCACCCCCGCCGAATGCGTCACCTCATTACGGCTCTCGGTCTTTCTCCTACGGCTACGCTCCCGATACGCAGCCCCGTACTTCCCCAACCTTGCATACCCAACACTTGAATGCAAACCCTGTGCACACTCGGTACAGCCGCTCAACCTCGCCCCAACGCTGCCAGTCCCTATAGTCTCAACCTCGCCGCTCGTCCCCGATGCCCAACCGTGCCCCCCGATACTCCTCGGAAAACTAGGCAGTGCAGCTCCCAGAGGTGATGCTGCATTTCCGACCTGGCCCAAAAGTCTTCTACCTCTTCGTTCTGGAAAGCACAGCTTGTTAGCCCTTCATGTCGATGTAGTACCGGTAACTGCTTTAATTGATATAGGTGCGCAGTTGTGCGTCATGAGCTCATCAATTCGCCGCTGTCTACGGAAAGTCCTCACGCCTGCCCCGTCTCATGTTTTGAGGGTTGCCGACGGTGGAATGACCACCGTAGCCGGAATGTGTACTGCGCGTGTTGGACTGGCCGCCAACAAATCTCTGTTATGTTTGCGGTCCTGAACACGTGCACTGATGACGTTATTATCGGTCTGGACTTTCTCGCCAACCATGCAGTCTTAATCCATTGTGCCACAGGTCTTCTTCGGCTCGAGCTACCGAGCACCCTTGCTACTGATGTCGAACCTATGCCCCGGCTTCCTTCCACTGAGCACATTCGCCTGGCCGCAAAGGCAGGGACCTTCCTTCCGCTGACCTCATCTCCGCCAGTGCCGGATGGTGATTACATCGTTTCTCCAGTTACAGACGTGTTGCTCGACCGCACCGTGGCTCTTCCGTTTTCGGTCGTAACAGTTCCCCAGAATTGGATCACACTGCCGTTACTAAAATTCGGACTTTCGACCCAAGTCCTTCCTCAACGAACAGCGCTTGCCCTGCTTTCAACATTCGATAACTGCGAGATTTCTGCCAAGGCGCTTGACACAGCCGAAGTTGACAAAGAAAACTACCACAACCTCGCAAAATCAGAGGAGATTGTAACAATGATTTGCACGGACCTTCCAGCGCAGCATGCTCGCAAGCTTCCCGGTCTTCTTGCCGGCCATCGCGACGTTTTTGACTTTGACGGCGGCCCTTAAGTCAGACCTCCGTTGTGACACATCACAAAAACACCGGGGATGCCAGTAGTATACGTCGACGCCCATATCGCGTGTCTCAGACAGAGGGAGGTGTCATTCAGCGAGAAGTCAACGAAATGCTCAGAAGGAATGTTATTGAACCCTCCTCTAGCCCATGGGCGTAACCGATTGTTTTGGTAAAAAAGAAGGACAGCTCATGGCGCTTCTGTGTTGACTACAGGCACTTGAACAAAATTACCAAGGAAGATTCATACCCGCTCCCTCAAACTGATGACGCCCTCGACTGCCTACAATGTGCCTCCTACTTTTCATCCATCGATTCGCGGTCGGGATACTGGCCCATAGCTGTTGACGTAAAAAAGAGAGAAAAAATCGCTTTTATAACACCTGACGATTTATACCAATTCAGAGTCATGCCATTCGGACTGTGTAACGCGCCGGCCACATTCGAAAGGATGATGGCCCTCTTCTTCGCGTATTCATGTTGTCAACATGCCTTTGTTACTATTGAAGACGTCGTTTTGTATTCACCCCCATTTGAGACTCACCTGCAACGTCTCTCGCACATTCTGAGTGTGTTTCGCCGATCCGGTCTGTAACTGAACTCCAAAAAGTGTCATTTCGGATGCCACCAAATCAAGATTCTCGTCCACCTAGTCGACTCCACCGGTGTTCAACCCCATCGCGAGAACATACGCGAGGTTAAAGACTTCCCTCAAGACTTCCCTGCGTTTAATAACTTGCCCGTGCACAGCTTTATAGGGCTGTGCTCGTACTTCCGCAGTTTTCTCAAGGATTTCCCTGCCATCGCTCGCCCCATCACTGATTGTCATAAGAGAGATCACATAAGAGAGAGACGACATAAGAGAGCACAACTACTCTATAACGGAGTGCGAATGCCTTGCTCTGGTCTGGACGGTCGGAAAATTTAGACCATATCTCTACCGCAGGCCGTTTACCATTGTAACCGACAACCACGCCTTATGCTGGCTTTCAACTCCTAAAGATCCCACAGGTCGGCTTGCTCGCTGGACTGATTATTCCAAGATTCCTCCAAGACTGATTATTCGGGTGTGTACAAGTCCAGTAAACTGCACAAAGATGCAGACTATTTATCTCGTCATCCCGTCGGCGAGCCTTCCACTGATGAGCTCGACACGGATATTTGTGTCTTTACTTTGTCGGTTTTCAAAGACATCAGGGACCACCAGCGCCATGATCTGACGTTTCGACCTTTTATCGACCATCTCCACTCACATCCACTGGACCCTTCTCTGAACCCGTTCGCGCTGCGGGATAGTATCCTATACCGACACATCTTCCGAGCTTGTGGACCTGACCTGCTTCTGGCGGTACCCGAGCAACTTCGCCCGGATGTCCTCCGCCAGCTTCACAACGTCCATATGGCTGGCCACCTTGGCGCTGCTCGCACTTACGACCGCGTCCGCCGGCGGTTTTACTGGCCAGGGCTCTACCGGACGTTGCGTCGTTATGTCGAGGCATGCGATCCTTTCCAACGTCGAAAACGCCCCCATTACGTTCCGCCGGCCAGTTGCAACCTTTGGACCTTCCCACCGAACCATTTTATCGTGCTGGTTTAGACCTTTTAGGCCTCTTTCCGTTGTCCTCCTCCAGGAATCGTTGGATTGCGGTTGCCACCGACTATACAACCCGCTACGCTATCACCCGCGCGCTCCCCACGAGTTGTGCTACAGATGTCACCGATTACCTCATGGAGCACCTCATCCTGCGTCATGGTACTGCGTGACAGTTTCTCACTGACGGTGGCCGGTACTTTTTGTCACAGGTTGTGGAGGACCTTCTTTGCTATTGTGAAACAAAGCACAAACTGACTACTGCATACCATCCTGAAACAAACGTCCTTACTGGGCGGCTAAACAAAACGGTCACTGACATGCTTGCAATGTACGTTTCCACAGATCATCAAGATTGGGACGTTATACTACCTTATGTCACATTGCCTATAATTCCTCCCTGCACGACACTGCTGGATATTCTCCTTTCTTCCTTCTTTTTGGCTGTGAGCCTACGTTACCGTTCGACACCACCCTACATACTTCAATTGATCTGACCACTGCATATGCTCGTGACGTCATCGCCCACGCTGAACTGGTACGCCAGGTTGCCCGATAACTACTCTTCGCATCACAAGCATCCCAGAAGTGTCGATACGACGAGTGTCACCACCCTGCACACTTTGCTCCTGGCTCCTTGGTTCTTTTGTGGATCGCATATCGCCGAGTTGGACTGTCTGAGAAACTCATGTCCCCCTTCACTGGCCCCTTCCGCGTCATGCATGCCGGCACCCCTGTCACCTAAGAAATTGTGCCTGTGTTGCCTGTGACCTCGTCTAGGGACTCAGTGCCTCAGCTCGTTCACGCAAGCTTCCTGAAGCTGTACCACCGACGGAGTCTACCTGCTAATGCTCCTCCTTCGTAACACGCAATGGGACGGTGCTTCTGCGGCGGGGGAGTTGTGTTACATACTTCGGACAGCCTCCCGAGAAACTTACACGAAGCATAACCGCATATCCATGTGGCCGATCCCTGCCTATCTGGGTGTGTGCACCGGTGGAAAGACGCTGGGCGAAGTCCAAAGGAATGAAATGAAGGTAGACGAAGTTCGAGCTCCCGCTGTACAGGGTTCGCGCCATCAACCCGCCTCTCTCCTGGTGACTACGGTGTAGTTTGTAAATACACCTTCTTCCTGACTACCTATCTCCGCGTTGTCACGTGACAGTATATCGATATATATATATACATATATATATATATATATATAGAGAGAGAGAGAGCGATTAAGAATAGGAAATAAGGGGCTCGTTGAAATAACACAGAAATAAGGGTTGGCAGTCAAGAAAACCTCGGAAAGCAAAGCGGAGGATTTAGTTGGTCATATAATTAAGCATCAACGAACAGCGCCGAGGCCGGCTTCGCAAAGCCTCATAAACTACGTCGCGCGCCTTTTAGACACTGAAACGGCACCGTTTAGCTTCCCGTCAGATCGTCACCGAACGACCGCATACCAACAGAGGTAGTCGTGCTAAGCACCCTCCGCAACAAGAATTTTCTTTGTAAACCAGGTGAACGTAGAACATCAATTCTCATGGCAGGTTATGTCTAACTACAGCGTAAGAACTAAACAAAACACACTGAAACAGATACGCGAGTTGTACAAGCAACATCCCTGTTAATAAGCACGGTAATACCATTCCCCGTCACCTAAGGCAATAACACAATACTATGGCACACACCAACGCTACCAACACTGACAGCAAGTGAAGTGCACCAACAATGGGCACCACACGGCACACTTAGTCCTTTGGCCTAGCGGTGCATTCCGAAGTATAAAACAATAATGGACAGCGCTCAACCGCTTGTACTGGGCCCGTGAGAACAAATTCGTGCCATCCTGTACCATTAAAGGCAACCAACCCGACGAAGGGTGTAAATATTCAAACTTGACAACTGAATGAATAACACCATCCCCCCTTAGACTTTAAGCGCATACAGGAGCATTCTTTCGCTCTAAGGGAAAAAAAGACACACAAACAAACCCAAACATACAAATCAGGCTACCCCTCTACCAATAACAAAGCGTTTAAGGAAGCTCAGCGTCTCTTCACGCACTGACGGACGTCTGCTCTTTCAGAATGCGCAACAGATTGTTCATTCCCGTTGCAGTTCACTTGCTGTCTACTTGGGATGTACTGAAGGCTCCTTCTTTAGTACTTCAGACACTAGTTCGCACACAACCGCCACAAGGGGCCCCACAAGTACATACCAGTGCCCACCATGACCACATGCCATCGAACGCAAATAAAGGGAGCCACTCGCGTTTGTACCCAGAGGTAAACTCCCTACCGTGCTGTACCAGCAGCTCTAATTATCAAGAATAGAGCGTTAAAACCACCAAGCTACGCTACTGGCATATCAGCCGCCGTACGAGAGCTCAAAGCAACTAACACATGCACACAGAAAAATAACAAGGGTGAGAACGACAGTCTTGGTAAAACTAACAAAAATCCTCATCTGAGCGATCCCTACATACCCAGAGCTAAACACGCTATCAACTAAGTGTGCGCCACACAACACTGACCCTTCCTGTCTAGCACTGCACACTATTCAGTGCAAACACCCTTTTCCATGGCGGCACACACCGACCGTCGCAAGGATGCTGATTCCCGTTCATGCCCCACCAGCTGATTCTAAACAACCCCTGGTGCACCTCGCGGTGTCCTGTGCTCCCGCGATAAAAGGAACACCCTGCCCGGTGGTAACGCGTACGACGATGTCGCACCTGCCCCTCCACACCTGCCGCCACCGGTCGCGTTCTCGGACCCGTCGGAATTGACCTACGCGCAATACCCCACGGGCTGCCTGCGCGGTCATGCTTCGCGCACGCAAGTTCAACAATTAAGTGCGCCATTCTGCTGCCCTCACATGACACCTGTGTTACCTCTAGCTCCTCCGAGATACGATGCTTTCTACAGATTCGCTCGATGTCTGCATCAGCTCCTCTACCAGGGCCTCCTCGCGGTCGGTCGAGGACTCTGGGTCGGCGGATGGGGCGGTGCTATTCTCAACACTTCCTTGTGATCCCTCGCCAACAGCTATCAGTGTGTTGTCTGCCTCGACAGAAAAAAATCAGCCGCTAAGAAATCTACCTCGCGAGATCCCATGATATCATCTGTAGCTGCGGGAACGCTAAGGGGCTGCTAAACAATTGGGGTGGCTTCAGCCACCTCAACTGTATTTCCACTCTCCTTGACGTGTGGCATTCTAAACGCACCGGAGGGAACGAACACTTTGAAAACATTGTGAATCATCTTCTAGTTTACCAATTCTACGAAGCTTCGCTTTCTCGTAAGCGATCTCCGCTTTTTTTGGCTTATTGATCCCTAAGCTCCTCAGCCGTCCATTCGGACGGGCTAACCGGATCCCTGATACCCACCTGCCTTGCTTTTTCTAAAGCGTGCTTAACTGTTTTGCGAGCTATTTCAGCTCTAAACTCCTCAATTTCGAACACAATGTCACTTACATTCCGTCCGGTGCCACGACATCCCTTTCGCATAGTGGCTATGGTGGACCCAAAGAAAAAAATGAGGGCCCACCTGTGCTCGCTGCGGGTTCGGCCGGGTCGCAGTGTCGCTTATCAGCAGCTCGCAGACCCAATGCGCCACTCTCACCGCTGGGATGGGGCCCGACTCCCTGAGGAAGAGCTCACGAGGCCTCCAACGGAGGTGCCGCGTCGTTCAATCGCGGCTTCCGCCGTCTTGAGCGAGAGCTCACCAGGCCTCCCACGGAGGTGCCGCCTCGTTCAATCGCGGATTCCGCCTCCTTGAGCCAGAACGGAGGAGGACTGCCACTGAAGTGTCGCCTCGTCGGCTGCGGCTGCCACTGCCCTTAACCGGAGCTAACAAAGACTCTCGCTGAGGTGGTGCCTCGTTGAATCGCGGCTTCCACCACCCTGAACTGGAACTTACGAGGCCTCCCGCTAAAGTGCCACCTCGTTGAATCGTCGCTGCTGCTATCATGAGCCCGGGCTAACATAAGCCTCTTGCTTAGGTGTCGCCCCGTTGATCGCGGATGCCGCCGGGGCTGTAGCCAGGGTTCACGAGGCCTCCCACTGAGGTGCCGCCTCGTCGATGCTTGGAGTCTGGCTTTGAAGAGGTCGCTCCGGAATGCCCCACCAGCTCCACTACATGGCCGTGGTAATGCGGCCGACTGCGCCCGTTAGATTTCGCCTCTCCATCTTCTTGGTGAGGGAGGAAGACGAAATAACGAGGTTCTTTTGATGCTCTAGTCGAGAGGATGATCTCGCCTCACTCCGAGGACCGACGTCCGAAGCTTGAAGAAGGTGAGGGATGAGCACTGTCCTTCTTGCTGGATATTAGGTTTTTTACACTATTTACATTACTCCATATATTTACATCAGGACAGAATGGCGGTTACATTGTCACTCTGCCCGCTGCAGCCTGTTCGGCCCTAGATCTATAGTCTCGTCTATAGTCTATAGATCTAACTATAGTTTATAACTATATATCTAACTATCTATATATCTAAATATATATCTAAATATATATCTATATTCTATAGTCTATAGATATAACTAGTTCCCTCTCGACCGACCTTGAACAAAACCCAACACTGAAGTTTTGATCTCAAAAACCGCGCCTCCAAAAGGGGCGTTCAAGAAAGAGCAAAATCCACTTCCAAAATGAATAATACGAAGCATTCATTGGCCAAAAGAACCAACCAATCGTACACATGTCCCGTCCCCACCTGTCGTCACGTGACCCAACACTCTCACTCATGCACTCAAAGACAAAGCCTTAGCAAGACTGCGTCCTACTACTCCGTCACATAAAAAATTGTGCCCACCTCCCCTCGAGGGAACCCTATTGTGATGGGACGCTGAAGGGGGTTCCGTTGGGTGTTTCCGTTGGGTCGATTTGTTGAATTGCGTGAAAGGCGTAGTGAACGTGAATTGCATTTCAATCACCTTCTTTTGTTCCACGTGAGGGGATGCGGTCGTTATTTTGAGCATAATGAGAGACGTTGTTGTTGTCGTTTAGACGGAGGCTTCATTAAAGGAACCGTCGCATCAAGCGATTGTCGGTAGAGCGAGAGAGCAAGCGCAAGCGCAAGCGCGGGCGACCGTCTACTGAGAGACCGGCCGGAGCGCGGCACTCCGCATATATGCGCAGCGCACCCGAAGCGGAGGAGACCGCGGAGAGAGAGATTGCTGCACGTGCGCACAGCGCACACCGCCGCCCTCTGGCGGAGTGAGAGTGCGCCGTCCCACGCGCCCGCTGATGTTGGGCGAGAGTATTCGCTATCGGAAAGAGGAGAGGGGTGAGCGGAAGAGAGACGCAGCTGTGCGGACGCGGACGACAAAGACGACGGACGCAGGACAGGGCCTCCGGCAAGAGATGCTCCTCTCATCATCATCATCATCATCATCATCATCACCAGCCTATCTACGCCCACTGCAGGGCAAAGGCCTCTCCCATTATTCTCCAATTGTCTCGGTCCTGTGCTAACTGTGACCAATTTATCCCCGCAAACTTCTTGATCTCATCTGCCCATCTAACTTTCTGCCGCCCCCTGCACCGCTTGCCTTCTCTAGGGATTCACTCTGTTACCCTTAATGACCAGCGGTTATCTTGCCTTCGCATTACATGTCCTACCCACGTCCATTTCTTCTTCTTAATTTCTACTAATATGTCTTTAACACCAGTTTGCTCCCTGACCCACTCCGCTCTCTTCCTGTCCCTTAATGTTACACCTATCATTTTCCGCTCCATTGCCCGCTGAGTCGTTCTCAGTTTAAGTTGAACCCTCTTAGTGAGCCTCCAAGTTTCTGCCCCATAGGTGAGTACCGGTAAGATAAAGCTGTCATACACTTTCTTCTTCAGCGACAATGGTAGGCTGCTATTCATTATCTGAGAATGTCTGCCATATGCACCCCACCCCATTCTGATCCTTCTAATTATCTATGCCTCATGGTTGGGATCTAGGGTCAAAACTTGGCCTCAGTAGATATATTCGCTTACCACTTCCACTGCCTCGCCAACTATCTCAAACTGCTGTGCTGTCCCAAGGTTATTGATCATTACTTTAGTTTTCTGCATATTAATTTTCAGGCCCACGGTTCTACTCTGTTCGCCCAGTGCAAAAAGCATGCTTTGCAATTCGTCCCCCGAGTTACTTAGCAAGGCAACGTCATCAGCAAATCTGAGGTTACTGAGGTATTCTCCATTAACCCTTACTCCCACCTGTTCCCAATCCAACGTTGTGAATACTTCTTGTAAGCATGCTGTGAATAACATTGGAGAGATTGTGTCTCCTTGTCTGACTCCCTTCATTATAGGTATTTTACTGCTCTCCCTATGGCGGATGATGGTAGCTGTAGATGCATTATAGATATCCTCTAGTATTCTTACATAATGCTCATCTACCCCCTGGTTCCGCAATACCTGAATGACTGCTAGGATTTCGACGGAGTCAAATGCTTTCTCATAATCAATGAAGGCTATATATAGGGGTTCAGTATACTCAGCGCATTTCTCTAGCACCTGATAGATCGTGTGAATATGGTCCATTGTTGAATAACCTTTACGGAACCCTGCTTGTTCTTAAGGTTGACTGAAATCTAAGGTTGCAGAGATTCGGTTAGCGATTACCTTGGTAAATACCTTTTAGACGGCTGACAGTAAGCTGATTGGCCTGTAATTTTTCAAGTCCTTCATGTCGCCTTTCTTATGGATTAGGATAATGTTCGCGTTCTTTCACGATTCTGGTACCATTGCGGTCATTAGGCATTGCGTATACAGGTTTGCCAGTTTTTCAAGTACAATTTCTCCGCCATCCTTTAAGAGGTCTGCTTTTATCTGATCCTCACCAGGTGCTTTGCCCGCTTTCATTTCTTTCAAAGCCTTCCTTACTTCTTCGGTCGTTACTGGTGGGATATCTATCTCCTCTGAACTACTGTCTCGTTCGGCATTATCCTGTATGTCCGGGCTACTGTACAGATCCCTATAGAACTCCTCAGCCACTGTGACTTCTTTATTCCTATTTGTGATGACATTGCCTTGCTTATACTTAGGTGCATACATCTGATTTTTCCCCACGCCAAGACGTCTCTTCACTGCTTTCAGGCGACCTCCATTCTTCACAGCGTATTCGATCCTCTCCATATTATACTTCCATATGTCAGCTGTCTTCCCCCTTCAGACATGGCGTACACAATTGTGTACGCAAAGTTTTAGAATTTTTTTTGCGGACGCCAGCCATTTTGGCGAGTTCGAATGGCGCGCCACACATCAGCGTCAAGTTTGAGAGCCAGCAAGTGGCGCCATCTAACCGAAAGAATTGAAAACGAACGACGAGAAAGAAGTTCCGCAATGGATGTCGCTTCGTTCTACGGCAGCTCTGGTAAGTGGGTTACAAAAACACAATTTTCACCTAATGGCACAATCTCGCACTTATTGTGCATTGTTGGTAGCTGGTCAGGGGAAGTTTTTTAACAACTAGACAGAATATCAGCCTTTGGGACAACAAATTTGTCGCGATAAGAGGATTTGACTTTGCGCGTACACATTTGTGTACATCGTGCCGCTACCAATACAAACACTACATTTCTTGCTACTTCGCTAGTGGTGTTGCAGAAGTGCTAAAAATGGCTAACTTTTTCTTTTTTTGATACTTAGAGCTGGCGGACCATGCGAAGAATCGAACGAGAATAAAAAACAAATCAGCTGAGAATCTGCTAATGAGAATAGCGGATGGGAACACGTCAGACATCAGTTTGTCGGATGACGAGGAAGGCGACCAACAGCCGACTCAAACTGTAAGCAGTTATTTTTTTCTCTTCGTGCTTACAAACCAATTTTCTTGGCATTCAAGAATATATTTATAACGCAGGACAACCAACCAGACGTTGAGGCCGGGCCTTCATCACCGATGGACGGAAACGACGACGACGATGGAAAGGCCACTGCGAAAGCTCGAGTTTCATGGACCGCGAAGGACTTCGTGCGGCCAGACACCACATTTCAGTGCGAGTACGATGACCCTGTTGCAGTCGCCGAACCTGTTGAGTACTTTCTTAAGTACATTTCTGAGGAGGTGTTTGAGGAGATGGCAAGATGTACAAACATTTATGTCATGGAAACGACAGGAACGATTCTGGCAACCACTCCAGATGAGATAAAAAGGTTCCTTGGTGTGCTTATCATAATGGGAACGCTGAAATTCCCGCGAATGCGCATGTATTGGCAACCAGCGACACAGATTCCTACGATTTGTGAAGCGATGATCGTGAATAGATTTTTCAAGCTCAGGTCCGCCCTACACGTCACTGAGTCAACAACACCGCACTCACCAGCTGACAAATTTTGGAAAGTGCGGCCACTCCTAAACGCTGTCAAAGAACGTGTTCTACAGCTGCCATCTTCGGAGCACAACAGCATTGATGAGCAAATGATCCCCGCTTTGCTATGTGCCGTGTTGTCCGTCGCAAAAGTACAGTGTACCATCCGCAGACAAACGACCTCACTGAACCTTCAACCGCACCATCGGTCACACGCTGTCGATGTACATCTCAGCTTATCCTGTCGACTGGGACCTTGTGCTGCCCTACGTGACATATGCGTACAATACCGCCATTCACGCCACAACAGTTTTCTCCACTTTTTTCCGCTGTATAGTCGCGAGCAGTCAAGCACCCTTTATACAGCTCTCCTCTACCGACCGGGCCGCTCCCAGTGCTTCCCAGCTACTGAAACTGCTAAGTACGCGGAAGAATGCCGGCGGCTTGCAAGGTCCTTCACGACTTAAGATCAGTGGCAGCAGAAATCCCGCAACGACGACAATTGCTACCCACTTGACGTATTCTCCGTGATCTATGGTGTGGCTGTGGATTCCCTCCACTGGACCAATAATATGTAGAAAGCTGCTTTCTCGGTTTCACGCACCTTACCATGTCATCGAGCAGACGTCACTGGTGAATTACGTCATAGAGCCCATGACCGCTTCCTCAGACCTCCGTCTCCACGGGAGGCAAACTGTTCATGTTCATCGTTTGAAGCTGTAATATGATCCCGTGACTTTTGTGTGCCCCATGAGGTGCCAGGATGGCCCTTTATTCCCCGTATGATAGTTGTAATGTGGTAAGGTGAGCTGCATTAATTAGGAACTGCGGCCAATTCCTTGTAATGGGTATGTCCATCAGACATCGCTTATAGCTGTGAGACAACCAGCCGCACCTGTGAACGAAAAAAAAGTGCGGTCTGCGCATCTTTGGGTTTGGTTTTTTGGCATTTACATTTTCACAGTAAACATTTTTTTAAATATACAGAAGAAAACAAGAAAGAAAAACAAGCGCCTAGAGTGGGGATCGAACCCACGCCTTTCGATTACATGTCGAACGCCTTACCAATTAGGCTATCTGGGCGACCGTGTTCTCCTTCACTTTCTGGGCTATTTATATTTACTAGAACTGTATCTGACGCTTGAGGGTGGTAGCCAGCGCCACTCTGACTACACGGGGAGAAGGGGACCTTCTTTCGAAAGGCGTGGGTTCGGTCCCCACTCTGGGCGCGTGTTTTTCTTTCTTTCTTCTGTATATTTAAAAAGAATGTTTACTTCATAAACCGTAGTGAAAAAAAAGAGCCTAACCACACCCCTATGCCTCCTTTGGCGTTGTAGACTGCTGTCCTATCTTTCTGTATTTCCTCAACGAGCACCTAATTTCCTTATTGTAATATTCTGCGAAAGCCTAGCGAGGGTCTCAGTTCTGGCAGCCTTAATGCCTAGGTAGCATAAGAGGGCTTCCCGCCAGTTACCTGCTCATGACAGGCTGTAGACGTTCGAGTCACGCCCCGGGGGTTTAAAAGAAGGTCCCCTTCTCCCCGTGTAGTCAGAGTGGCGCTGGCTACCACCTTCAAGCGTCAGATACATTTCTAGTAAATATAAATAGCCCAGAAAGTGAAGGAGAACACAGTCGCCCAGATAGCCGAATTGGTAAGGCATTCGACATGTAATCGAAAGGCGTGGGTTCGGTCCCGACTCTGGGCGCGTGTGTTTCTTTCTTTCTTTCTTCTGTATATTTATAAAATATGTTTACTTCATTAACCGTAGTGAAAAAGAAAAGAGCCTAACCACACCCCTATGCCTCCTTTGGCGTTGTAGACTGCTGAACTATCTTTCTGTATACATATATATATATATATATATATATATATATATATATATATATATATATATATATATATATATATATATATATATATATATATATATATATATATATATATACATATATATATATATACATATATACATATATATATATATATATATATATATATATATATATATATATATATATATATATATATATATATATATATATATATATATATATATATATATA
>NW_027526214.1:60311933-60386221 GCF_048455015.1 Haemaphysalis longicornis | reverse complement strand
CGGCGGTTACTTAGGTAGGCAGTAGGATGGGAAGGCAGTAGGCAGTAGGCAGAAAGCAGTTGTAGGGTAGGCAGTAATAGGCTAGGCAGTAGGATGGGAAATTGTGGCTGGACACATGGACGCTGGTCAACAGGTAAGGCTGGTAAATAGCAGCATACGGATTCAGTGGTCAGTCGTGTTCTGGTACCGCCAACCATACGGGCCAGTCCACAATTTCCTTTATCGTGCTAGTAATGCTGCTGAGACAACAGGTACTAACTGGATCGTTGGGTTGTTGGCGCCCAAGTATCGAGGCGAGGGGTAGCCTTGGTCAAGGGTCCGTTCCTTGATTTCACGAACCCGGATTTATTGCAAAGCTCACCCAGCAGCAATTTATTGCGACGCTCTCGTTGTTACGGTAAAGAAAAAGGTGACACAGGGTGAGAACTCGGTAGTCTCAGATATGTAATGAAATAGTCTCTCCGCTAAAAAGTACGCGAGCTTTAAAAATGGCGGCGAAATTATCTTGAGCGGTGCAATTGAATTTTTTCTCATGAGTAGCTGGATGATAAAGCTCTCCCTCCCCCACTCGGTGCGTACGAACACCACAACAATATAAGCGCGACTGCTCAAATCGGAACACGAATATATTGCTCCCCTTTACCCTACTTTCGTTATATTTTCCGATGTCACTAATAGACAAAGTGTAATAAGAGGGAAGATGGAACAGGGATGAGTTTCACAGAATCCCCTTTGACCATTTGGCCACAGTGCTGAAGGCCTCAGCCCGCAAAAGAGGTTTGACATCAAAAGTATCGATTCATCAATGTTTGCGCAGACTACGTTCCCCCTCTAATACAATCTTACACATGAGTGTAGCGACTGCCAGGCCCAAATATTAGCCGACAAAAAGTGCTGGAGGCTCACCAAAACTAGCTGATTGCCGTGTGGCTATGATGGCCACAATGCCAGCATTCCAACGGCAACCTGGCTCAAATGCATTTACTGCTCCGGGCAACACATACCACCGCGCAATACCTCAAAACAGTCTGTAGCAGATACTGCGTGGCCACCTACTCCTATAGGTGCTTAAAAGCGAAATCCGTAAACACAGCATGCAAGGGCGGTAAAAACGAATGCAGTAAACATGAGTCTTCGTCACCGGCTGTTCCAAACTGGCACATTGTGGTTGTGCGGAATCGATGGCCGCGCGCCGGTATGGCTACTGCTTCACACAGGAAACCAACAAACTGTGCGTCAACACTTGTCGGAGCAACTATCTCCGCCCTCCTTTCGAAAAAAAGATTTCTAAGTTTACATTCCACCAGTCGAACGACCCACGCTAGTTTGAATGCCAAAGTGTCAACATCATGCTCGTCTGCCGCGTTGAGTCTAAGATGTTAGCCCTTCAAGTGCTAAAGGTATGTTGCGTAAGAGGTCTAGTAAGACACTGTAACAGCTTTTTTATTCTAACAGACCATTATTTGACGTTGCCAAACCAGCCCCAGGGGCAACAACAATGAAGACAATCGAATTTAGTGTCGAATTTGACTCAACAATCGGAGGGTTATAACCCGGCCCATCCAGGTTTCCAATGGCAATCATTGCTCTTTAAAGGCAATCTTCGGCTTGGTCATTCACGAAGCATATGATGACATCTGCCTCCCTCTGCCTCCACGTAACGGCAATGCAACTGCTCTGCTCCAGGCTTGCACAAATGATTGCCCACAGTGTTCCGGCATGGGCGCTTATTGGATACATGGCGGTTAGATGCATTGCACATAAGAGATGCGTGCGAAGATTGTGACGTCAATAAACCCCGGCCGTTCACAGAATTTCAGAGAGCAGTGCCCAAGAGCGCAGGCGGCTACGTAGTACCGCTAATGATCCAAACACATGGGATCACGTCCTGTTCAAACCGGACTGTAGAAGAAGGTTGCCTAAACAGCCAGAACTTAGCACAAAAACCGAGCCTGCATCAGCGACTACTTTACGGAAGGCCCTGAAGAGAGAGTAGCACCATCTGAAACGCCCGACAGGTGGTGCTATACATGCCTCACCATGAAATAGTGCGAAGTGAAGTCTTGACTATGAAGGTCCTGGTAGTGTTCGATGTCTCTTTACATAGATCCGTTTAGGCGGCTTTGAACAAAATGTTTGATAAAAGCTTCAAGCTTGTTGCTGATCTCCTGCATCCATAATGGGGTTAAAGTGCCGCAAAATCATTGCCACAGCTAATGATGTCCGGGCGGCATTCCTGCAGATTAGCTTTATATTAATGGACGTAGCTCTCCATTTTTTATTGTGGGTTGACGGATTACCAACAACTGAGCATCCTGCCCTGGCACATGTTGAATGGCGGGTAACCTGAGTACTTTTCGAAGTGTTCAGGCCACTTCTTGCGGTCGCCATTTCTGCAGCACCACCTGGAAGAATGGTAGAAAACCCATTGGAAAATTTAACCTCACCTACAATTCTATGTGGCTGACTTAATCATATGAGAGTCCTTTGAATATATAGCTTATAGATATAGCAGACTGCCAAGTGTATCAGTACCAATGCCTCAATGGATTCTAAAAATGTATGTCTGACTCATGCCTCCTCTGCTCCTAATTCTTGATAGACGCCAAATAATTTACAAATGTTAGTAAGCAAGGCCCAAATGGAAGATGGTTTGTCTTGTTTTGAACAGCTTATTAGGTTACATATTGCGCACTGCGCCGGGTACGCATTTGTAACTTTTAACTGCACTATTGATGTAGCGAACCGTTTTACAATTTTTCCTCTCGCTCTTCCACTCGTGGGTCATCATCCGTGGGTCATCACCATCATCATCACCGCTCGGCATTATCCTCATCCCGCAGATGTAGGGAACTAGAGGAGAAAATGTATATCAGAGCTCTCGGGATTTGGCTAAGAAATGTAAAGACACTCTTTAAGCCGACACTATCGCGGCGAGATCACACTAATATCTGCCCCTTTAGTGCGTGCTCCCGCACAGGCCCTGCTGCCCGCTTTTCAGTACACTCCGTTTTCCACCATGCCGTTTGTACGCCCTCTTAAAACATTTCTTCATGTTTCTCCTTGCCTGGATATATCTGGGCTAGTTATGCTTGTACCCCGCACGGGGCACCTTGAGCAATCTTGGGGACGGTACAGGCGATACCACGGACCCCGAGCCCCCAAACATAAGCTGGATCCAACCGTGGCGATGTGTTTATAGGTGGAGGGTTAGAAACCACGAACGGTGGCCGTCGGAGCCCAGGTCAAGCTCCGGCGGATGGGCTCCCTGTCTGTTTACCAGGCAGGGAGCTCCGGGACCTCTTTGGTAACCAGGGTAAGGTCAAAGAAGAAAGTACCCCAGTCTCTCTGCTTTTATACTATGCTATATGGCTTCCAAAGTTTCCAAATCCAAAGATGGGCCCCCTAAAAGGGGCCGCCCCGAAGTATACTTTCCTCCGTTGCCAACGACGAGTTTCCCAAAGCCGGACAACTATGCTAGGTTTTTGGTAATCGAATCTGTTGATGCGTCGAAACCCCTTGCCACAAAATCTGTATTCCTGATCTCCAAATTTCTTGAGGGCCTTGTTGGTCAGTCCTACAAAGCCAACAAACTCAGAACAGGAGAAGTTCTTGTAGAAGTGAATAACAAGCAACAAGCTACAAATCTCTTGACTCAAACTCGCATCGCAGATCTCGACATCAGGGTCACACCCCACCGCAGCCTTAATAGCTCCCAGGGTGTGATCTCTGAGTCAGATCTAATGAATGAAACTGACACCGATCTGTTGGAAGGCCTTAAGGACCAAGGCGTGACAGCAGTGAGGCGTATCATGATTCGTAGAGATAACAAGGAAATGCTAACAAAACATGTAATATTAACTTTTGACCATTCCACAGTTCCTGAATCAGTAAATGCAGGTTTCATTCATTGCCCCGTCAGGCCATACATCCCCAACCCCCGCCGGTGTTTTAAATGCCAGCGGTTTGGCATGGCACTACCGCCTGCCGTGGTCGACTAACATGCGCCAAGTGCGCACAACACGATCATCCATCAGACAACTGCCCATCGCAAACCCTCATGTGTGATAACTGCCAGGGGCCCCACGGGGCCTACTCTAGAACATGCGAGAAATTCAAACAGGGAGATCATCAAGGTGAAAGTCACTGAGAACCTTACCTTCCCAGAGGCGCGAAAGAGGTTCGCCTCTTTCCCCCTGGGGAGGTACGCCGACGCAGCTAGCCGGGGGGTGGAGCGGCGTCTCGTTTCCACGGGGACCCAGTTCAGCGAGTCTGACCTGGTATTCTCTCCGCCCCCCCTGGGTTGCCTCTGGCAGCCCAACCCGCCATCACGCCGCTTGCTGAGGCAGCAGCGGTTGTGGTGGCGACCTCTTCCGTCGGGACCGGTACCGCTCCCGCCTCTGTCTCCCCATCCTCCAGTGCGTTGGAGGGTACCGAGGTCATGGACACCACGGCCCCGCACCGGTTCCCACCGCAACCACACCGCCCGTGCCATCTCTGGCGCCCCGGACGCCCTCGGCGGTGGCGGCTCAAACGAAGGGCTCCCGAGTGGGGCCAAGTCTGGGGGGTCCGGTCCGTCGGGCAGTTCTCGGACATCCGACGACGATATGGATGTCGGGCCGTTCCTGCCTGCAACGCAGCGCAAGGAACGCATCCCGACACCAAAGCCTCCCGACAAGCCAAAAAAGGCAAGAGTCACAGCCCCGAAAGACGACACATAAACAAACACACACTGCAGTAGCTCTCACACTAAATAATGCGAACAGAAAACATAATTAAATGGAACTGTAGAGGCCTTCTTAAAAATCTTGACGATATATACGAACTACTGCATGCTAATCAGCCAAGTGTAATGTGTGTTCAGGAAACACATTTGAATTCCAAGCACACAAATTTCTTGAATAGTTACATGGTCTTCAGAAAGGACAGGGATGGCTGCACACACTCTTCTGGCGGTGTGGCCATAATTGCCCGGAAATCCTTAGCCTGCCACCCTGTCACTCTGAACACTGTCCTCGAGGCTGTAGCAATTCGAACAATATTATTTAATAGGCTAATAACGGCATGCTCCATATATATTCCTCCTGATGTTACACTTTTGAGTTCTGACTTCGAGGCGCTGGTTGACCAGCTGCCCGAACCATACATTATAACAGGCGACCTTAATGCTCACAATTCTCTTTGGGGCTCTTCTCGTACGGATGCCCGAGGTCGCCTGATAGAGAGGTTTCTTACATCCTCTGGAGCATGCCTTTTCAACAATAAACAGCCTACATACCATAACATAGGTCACAAAACATACTCACATCTTGACCTGGCTATTGGCTCTGCAATTCTCTTTCCATCTCTTGAGTGGGGTGTGGGCACGGACCCATATGGTAGTGACCATTTCCCCACTTCATTAAGGTATATAGGTACAGGCCCGAGCAGTCCATCTTCCCATAAAAGGTTTAATGAAGCAAGAGCTAACTGGAATACATTTACAGACATCCAAACTACACCACACATTCATAGGACACCTACACGTTGAAGAAGCTACCCAACTGCTCACGGCGCACATCCTCGACGCCGCCGAAAAGTCCATTCCCCACGCCTCTGGTGCCCCGCGCAACCAGCGGAGGCCGTGGTGGAATGAGGACTGTAGGCGGGCGCGAGAAGCCCAGAACAAGGCGTGGGGTGTCCTTCGTCGGTACCCCACGTCGGGTAACCTCATTTTGTTCAAACGGGCCAAGGCGTTAGGAAAACGTGTGCGCCGTGAGGCAAAACGAGAGAGTTGGCACTCATTCATAACATCTATAAACTCGTACACAGACACACGCAAGGTATGGACACGTATACGCAAACTCAAAGGACAACATACACACAGCCTGCCCCTGGTCAGTACAACAGGGGACACACTGGAAGACCAGGCTGACACACTCGCACAACACTTCCAACACGTGTCCAGTTCAGCACACTACACGAACAGTTTCTTGAAGTATAAAGCCTCTTGTGAAAAGAAGTCCCTACACGACAACAACAAATCACAGACTTCTTACAACTCCCTCTTTTCACTACATGAGCTGAGGGCTGCTCTGAGCACGTGTAAACCCAGACAGGCCCAGACAACATTACATACACAATGATAGAACACATACACGCAGACACACTTGAAGCACTTCTACATCTATATAATAAAATATGGCTTTCGGGGCACATTCCACACTCTTGGAGGGAGGCCATTGTAGTGGCTTTCTTGAAGGAGGGAAAGGACCCGTCGTCCCCCTCAAGTTACCGTCCAATAGCCCTGACGAGCTGCCTGTGCAAGCTCTTCGAGAAGATGATCAATCGCAGGCTCGTGTACTTCCTCGAGTAGAATGGTTTTCTCGAGAGCTGCCAGGCAGGCTTTAGGGTGGGGCGATCGACGAACGATCAACTGGTTGCACTTGACTCATACATCAACGATGCTTTCGTGCATAAGCAATACTGCTTATCTGTCTTTTTCGACCTCGAGAAGGCCTACGACACCGCTTGGCGTTATGGGATCCTTAGTGACCTCAGGTCATTCGGTGTTTCGGGTAATATTTTGAACACCCTTGTTAGTTATTTGTCGGAGAGAGCGTTCAGAGTAAGATTTGGTTGTGCACTTTCAAAGGTTCACGTCCAAGAAAATGGCGTGCCGCAAGGTGGCGTGTTGAGTGGCACTCTCTTTATCGTAAAGATGAACTCTCTGGGAAAGGCACTTCCACCAACAATCTCTTATTCTATGTATGTAGACGACGTGCAAATATCTTTTAAATCATGTAATATGTCAATATGCGAACTTCAAGTCCAGCTTGGTGTCAAGAAGCTTGCCGGCTGGGCAGACAAGAATGGGTTTAAATTGAATCCTGCAAAAAGCTCCTGCGTTGTGTTCTCCAGGAAGCGCGGGGTCCATTCGGACCCAGACATTACTCTTAATGGCGTGTCGCTTCCTGTGAACAAGGAGCACAAGTTCTTAGGTGTTGTGTTTGACCAGCAACTCACATTCATTCCTCACATCAAGAAATTTAAACATAAATGTCTGAAAACAATGAATATACTTAAGGTTATCTCCCATCAATCGTATGGTTCCGACAAAGAACTCCTACTACGGCTCTATACTGCGTTGGTTGGGTCTCATTTAGACTATGGCAGTGTGGTATATGGGTCGGCGACTGAAACAGCATTGCGAATGCTTGACCCCGTGCTTCACTTGGGGCTGCGGCTTGCGTCGGGCGCTTTTCGCACTTGCCCTGCTGAGAGTCTCTATGTCGAGTGTAATAAGTGGAGCCTTGAAAACCAACGAACATAGATAAGCTTGCTTTATGCTTTTAAGATTTCATCGCTGAATAATCATCCTTTTTATCCTGTCTTTAACGACACATCAACATCTCTGCTCCTTGTAAATCGCCCATCCGTTCATCTGCCCTTTTCACTTACAGTGAGAGAGCGAGCCTCGGATCTCAGTGCTTTGTTTTTAAATGTGTACAGGTCATCCTTTTCAAACAGTTTACCGCCTTGGCAAGCTCGCCCTGTGTCGTGCGACCTTTCTTTTATGAGACTTGTCAAAAATCGTGTACCACGAGCTGCAATACTGCAGCACTTTCTGGCTTTGCAGTTTAAATACACATGTGCAGAATTTTATAGTGATGCTTCTAAAACCTCCAGTATGGTGTCGTGCCCTGCTCATGGTCCTAATTTCAATGCAGCCAGAACCATGAACGTGCACACATCAATTTTTTTCAGCAGAAGCGTATGGAGTTTTACTTATTGTACAACCCATTCTTGAAAATCAAATTCCCAGTTCCATCATTTATACAGATTCTTTGAGTGTTGTTCTCGCACTGTCATCACACAAGCCCCCGAAAAACCACATAGTTAATCTTGCATTCAACACTATCATGTCCGTGTATGCACAAAAACACGAGCTGGTCCTCTGCTGGGTCCCAGGACACGCAGGGATCGCTGGAAATGAGTTGGCAGACGAGAGGGCCGCTGCTGCTGCACTCAGGAACACTGTGGACATTACAACGGTACCCTACACAGATATCAAGCCACACATAAGACAACACCTGCGGAGAACATGGCAAACACACTGGGACGAACAGACAGACAACAAACTACATGTAATAAAGCAACACTTGGGACGGCACACATCTGACTCACACAACAGACACACGGAAGTCGCCTTGGGTAGGCTACGGATAGGGCACACGCATGCAACTCACTCGTATCTGCTGACGGGATCTCCTAGACCCCAGTGCGGCAGGTGCGGAGAGGCCCTATCCGTAGTGCACATACTAATCACTTGCAAGGCACTTCACACAACACGACACAAACACTTCAGAGAACTCTACAGACAACATATTCCCCTACATCCATCGTTTTTCCTAGGTGATGATGCCATTGTTTTCGTGAAACGTGTGTTTGAGTATTTGTCCGAGGTCAACTTTTTAAACTTCATTTCCTATCACGCATCGTGAAATCTGGCCCTATACACCAGCCATTCTCATTGTCGTTTCGTGATTTTACTTTTGTTTTTGCTGATTTTACTTAGTGTTTAAGGTTTCACCCCAATCATCGACTATTGTTTTGGCGCTCTTTGCCCCAGTTGGCCTTGCGCCATAAACATGCAACCATCATCATTAGTTATGCTTGTAAAAGTTTGGCGACCCACAACATACCCTTTGTCGACACATTTAACTACTGGTTTGATTACATAAGATTATGTTGTTTGTCCGCACAATATTTTGTCGAATTCTCGCGAGTATGATTACCTCAACAGCAATACAAGAAGCGATCTATTTGTAAATTTTTAAACCAGTGACAGACCTCTGAGTGAATATATATATAAATAAATATGTGTATATATATATATATATATATATATATATATATATATATATATATATATATATATATATATATATATATATATATATATATATATATATTTATATATATATATATATATATATATATATATATATATATATATATATATATATATATATATATATATATATATATATACATATATATATAAGAGACAGAAATAAGAATTGGCAGTCAAGACAACCTCGGAAAGCAAAGGGGAGGATGTAGTACGTCAAGATAAACAATTTGGAAAATAAGAAAGTGGGGAAAAATCGCCCGCCACGTGGGATCCGAACCCACGACCTCCAGAATACCGGTCTGGTGCCATAACTACTTCGCTACCAGCGGGGCTACTTTACACTCCCCTTTCTGGGGTATTTATGTACACGTGTTTTTGTTTCCTGCACTTGGGGGTGGTAGCCAGCGCCAGTCGGACTACTCGGGGTGAAGGGGACCTTCTTTTTAACCCACCGGCCGTGACTCGAGCGTCTATGACATGTCGAGAGTGGTCGACCAGCGTTGAACCCTCTTAAGCTAGCCTTGGCACCAAGACTGCCAGAATAGAGGCCCTCGCTATGCATGTAGCGAATCAGAATAGGAAATGAGAGGCTCGTTGAAATAAGAAAGAAATAAGAATTGGCAGTCAAGACAACCTCGGAAAGAAAGGGGAGGATGAAGTACGTCAAGATAAAGAATTTGCAAAATAATAAAGTGGAGAAAAAATGCCCGCCAGGTTGGAGCCGAACCCACGACCTCCAGAATACCGGTCTGGTGCGATAACCACTACGCTACCACGGGGATACTTTAGGCTCCACTTTCTGGGGTATTTATGTTCACGTGTTTTTGTTTCCTGCGCTTGGGGGTGGTAACCAGCACCACTCGGACTAGTCGGGGTGAAGGGGACCTTCTTTTAAACCCCCGGGGCCATGACTCGAGCGTCTACGACATGTCAAGAATGGTCGACCAGCGTTCAACCCTCTTAAGTTAACCTTGGCACCAAGACTGCCATAACAAAGGCCCTCGCTATGCATGTAGCGAATCAGAATAGAAAATAACAGCTCGTTGAAATAAGACAGAAATAAGAATTGGCAGTCAAGACTACCTCGGAAAGCAAAGGGGAGGATGTAGTACGTCAAGATAAAGAATTTGGAAATTAAGAAAACGGAGAAAAAAGTGGAGGTGGGTTCGGATCCTACCTGGCGGGCATTTTTTCTCCACTTTCTTATTTTCCAAATTCTTTATCTTGACATACTACATCCTCCCCATTGCTTTCCGAGGTTGTCTTGACTGCAAATTCTTATTTCTGTCTTATTTCAACGAGCCCTTTATTTCCTATTCTGATTCGCTACATATATATATATATATATATACATTTGGAAATGAGGGGCTCGTTAGGAAATACACAAAGAAATGCCGGCAGTCTACAACGCCAAAGAAGGCATAGGGGAATGGTTAGACAATTTTTACCGTTAGTAACGTTGCATTATTATTTTTTTTGATTAATTACGTGAGAAAGAAAGAAAGAAAAACACGCGTCCAGAGTGGGGACCGAACCCAGTGCTGGCGCTGGCTACCACCCTCAAGTGTCAGATACAGTTGTACTAAATATAAATACCCCAGAAAGCGAAGGAGAACACAGTCGCCCAGATAGCCGAATTGGTAAGGCATTCGAGATCTAATCGAAAGGCGTCGGTTCGGTCCCCACTCTGGACGCGTGTTTTTCTTTCTTTCTTTCTCACGTAATTAATAAAAAAAAATAATGCAACGTTACTAACGGTAAAAATTGTCTAACCATTCCCCTATGCCTTGTTTGGCGTTGTAGACTGCCGGCATTTCTTTGTGTATATACCTATATATATATAAATATATATATATATATATATATATATATATATATATATATATATATATATATATATATATATATATATATATATATATATATATATAAAAGAAGACTTCTCGAGGATAAAGAAAAAAATACTTGAGAAAATGGTAGACGCACGATTAAAAGCCAAAACAGTGGTTTACTGACGTTTCGACTGCGGGACCAGTCTTCATCCTGAGTAACACACAACGTTGGAGCACGCACGCTTATATAGGTGCAGAGGGTGTGCTGCAGTGTACCCTTTTTTTAACAACATTGGCGGGTTTGGGGCGAGGGAACAGGGAAGGGAGGGCATTATGCATTTGGCACTATACATGATAACAAACTCTTTTCTAAAAAGCCCAGCAATATTCAACTTCATCCATTAAAAAAAAAGAAAAAAAAAACAGGGTAGGGAGCTGTTCAAATACACTTTTCATACGAATTACACGAATAAATGGATGGTGCAGGAAACGTCTCGACACAAGAAATGCAAAGTACACGAACAACAAATAAATACAGAACAGAAGCCGCCGGTGACACATCCATTCCTGAAAACACCAATTACCGGCGGCGTGGGGAATGTCAGGGCACTTTACAAGTTCACAGAAGTCACAGAAGAGCGTACGTGCCAGCAATGCAACCAATTGAGAAAATTGAGCCAGGTAGGAAGTAACTAGGTGGGTCCTGCGTGGAAGCAACTATTGAATCTGTAGCGAGTAAGCGTCAACAAGTTTCTGTGTATACAATAAAAGCATGTCACAGAATGATGGAGGCATGCAAAGAAGTGAGTAATCACTGACAGTCCAAGAAGCGGAGGGGTGGGGGAACCGCTTAACATCGAAGAAGATTGTGAGTAACCGCGCGGACGGGGCGTTCGCGATAACAAATTTAACCCCCCAATGGGGGCTGCCAACCGCGGGAGCGGAGGCGTTCTGGGAATGCAGCTATTATTCCACGAAAAAAAACGTGGAGACAGACAAGGGTGGGGAGGGGGGTTGGGAAACGTGTGGTGGCTGACAGTGTTCGGTAGGGCGAATGAAACAAACAAAAAAAAACGGTGAAAGGAAAACAGTGAAAATGGCTTAGGTACCCACCGAAGACGATAATTTCCCCAAACTCTCATTAATGCCTGAAGATGCGGATTTGAGCTTGTAAATGAGGTACGATTCCCGGATTAGTCGATCATGGTGAGAGCGAAACCCAGATTCTAATATCGTGGCTCTGAGGTGGTCAAAAGAGCGCCCAGGAAGGTTAACGTGTTTTGACAACGGGAGAGATGGCAGAGTTTTGGAATGTGACTTGTGATTATTAAACGTAGTTCTGGACGACTTTTGTGTTTGCCCGATGTATTGTAGGTGGCACACCGTACACCCGAGCAAATATACCACATTGGAAGTATCACAGTTCAGGTTTCCTTTGATTTTTAGACGAAAGTCAGAGGCTGAACTGACCGCGGTGTCCGTTGTAGACATGTGCGTGCATATTTGACATCGAGGCTTCCCGCAAGGACTGCATCCGCCGGTCGTTTGTGTCCTTATTTTGGATAAGGTCAGGACATCCCTAATGTTTTTGTTTCTCCTGTACACAACCCGTGGGGGTTCGGGAAAAATATGTTTTAGGCGCTTACTTTGGGTAAGTATGTTATAGTGCTTTTTTAGTATAGACGAGACTTTCGGAACCGATTCGGAATGTGTTAAGACCAAGTTCGTTTGCAGTTTGTCGTGGGAGGTCTTGGTGCCTTGGAGAATGTCTGAGCGATTCAGGTTTCGTGCTCTGTCTATAGCGTTGTCAATTATTGCAACGGGATATTTTTTGTTTCAAAAGTGCACTGCGTAGCTCCTTACAATTATCATTGAAATCCTCTTCCTTCGAGCAAATTCGACAAAAACGATGAGCTTGGCTATAGGGAATTCCGGTTTTGCAATGTTTGACGTGACTGCTTTGAAAATGTAGGTACTGTTGCTTGTCGGTCGGTTTTTGGTACAGTTTAGTGATCAGTTTGCCCTCTGAGACGGTGACGTTTACGTCAAGAAAATTAAGCAGTCACGTCAAACATTGCAAAACCGGAATTCCCTATAGCCAAGCTCATCGTTTTCGTGCATACTCTTCTTAGTCTTGCAGTATGATTTACAAAGATACCTTGTTTGCCAATCGTACCAGTCGTACTAGTCGTACCCAAGATACCAGTCGTGGGTGGTGGCTAGTGTAGTCATGGTACTGTTGCCTGTCCGTTGGTTTCCTATAAAGCGTGGTTTTCAGTTTACCATTGTCAAGAACTACAGTGGTGTCTAGGAAGTTCACTTGTTTATCCTAATAGTGGCATGTACACCTAATGGTCGGATGCGAAGAATTAAGATGCTAAATGAAACTCTATAGGGCTGTGCAGACGTCCTCCCAAATTATGAAGACGACTTCTATGTATACAAGGTAAACCTTCAGTTTGAGGGGGAAAACTCTTAAGAGGAACGCTTGAAGTTGTCCCATGCAATTGTTGGCGTAGGTGGGCACGAAAGGAGTGCCCATGCTGGTTCCAAAAACTTGTAACTAGTAGGATGAGTCGAACTCGAAGTAGTTGATAGTTAGAAGTAATTTTAGTTAAGTAATGTAGACTTCCAACGCATGTTAGTGCCGGTTTTCTGCTAAGTCCTTTGATGTAGCTTTTATTCCTTCGGTGATGCGGATGTTCGTATAGAGGGCGGCGACGTCGAGCGTGACCAGAGGGGCGTCATTAGGTATTTCACAACGATCATGTACTGTTTTATATGCGGAGGAAGTGTGGTGTTTTCTGAACAAATAAACGAACATTAGTCGGGATGTCTGCTAAATTGTTATTCAGAAACACAGACAATGCTTCGGTAGCGGTGTTATTAGAAACTATAGGTCTGACCGGATTGTGAGCTGGGAACTATGCTTCTGTGGGGACTTTATGGATTTTGGGGAGTAGGTAGAAACGTCCTGCTTGCTTGTTTGTCGGTCTCACGAAGTTTAGTTCTGTTGCGGTGAATACTTCTCGGCCAGCAGATCTGTGAGACTGCGAAGGATCGTGTGACTGTATGTGTTGCTGGGATCATGGTTTAAAGGTTGGTAGTGCACATGGGTATTATTCTGCCTGTAGGCTTCATCTTTATATATTTCCATTGATAAGATGACAATACTACCTGCTTTGTCTGCAGGTTTAATGATTATGTCCGTTCTGGCTGGTAGGTTTTTTAGTGTGACTTCTTATTATGGTGTCAAGAGTTTGCCTTTATTTGATTTCTTCGGTGTCATTATTATTTCTTTTGATCCTGATTTTACATACAAAAAGCGTTCTGGAGATTCCTCGGCATCTGGCCTCCGTGTGCTTGGTTGTGCGGAGTGCGTTGCCATTGATTTCACTCTTGCCTTGCTTACCTGAAAAGAATTCCTTCAGTCTCATTCTGAGTGAAAATTCGTTGAGATCCTTGTGTAAGTCGTATTCATTCACGTGGTTTTCGGTAGGGTAATAAGTTAGGCCTCATTCTAGGATAAATTTTAAGTGCGAATGCACTTCTTAAGCGAGCCTGAATCGTTCGCCGCCGTCGTCCGCATAGCAACAGCTGCGGGTGCGCGCGCTCCTCGTCTTCCCAAGCAACGGGGGGAGATGGGCGCGCGCTACTCTCCTCCTCTTCTCTCCGCTCAGTGACTGCGGGTGTGGGGCGCCTCCTCTCCACTTCGGGCGGGAGAGCTCTCGCTCGCGTAGCGGGCACTCCGCATTCCGACGCGTGAGGGCGCTCGTTTAGCGGCCGCGTGGCGAGGGAGGGTATTAGTCGAGCGCGCGCGTCGTCGAGAGCGGTCGCTGGTCCTGCATCTCGATAACGATGATGGCGGACCGGGCAACGGTACCAGCAATAATGAGTGAAATATCTTTCTTTGTAGTTGTGTGCGTGTGTGTGATCTCTCGACTACTCATTAAGATCACGATATCCACCGTAATCGCGCAATCAACAACCGTGCATTCGCACTTACACCCTCTCCCCCTCGGGAAGTGCGAGGGAATTTTTTTGGTTGTCGTTAATGTTTCTTAAATGAATATAATGTTACTGTGACACGTGATGGGGGAGGCGAATGCAACATTCTGTTCGAGAACCGGTGTCATGTTGCTGTTACTCGTCGTGTGGGAGCTAGATTCTACATTTTTCATACGAGCGCGAGGGGAAAATGTCCATGTAGAAGCTTCTGATGTGTCTGTGGGGGACGTCAGAATATTTAGTGCCACGTCTCCAGGCTTAGCGAGAACAGGTGGTTCAATGGTGCAATGTGTGTCAGGCAAAAGGAGCTGGTCACGTTCAAATTTAACTCATTGTTTCTTGCACAGCTGGTGTTCCTCGCGGCCTCTAAAGACATCAAGATCAATTTTCTCTTGCTCAGTCAGTGGAATAATTTAAATCTGCTCATTTCAAACATTACGTTGATTGTCACAGTGTTCCCTGAGAGTTTCTAGAAGGGAAAGCAATGCACACTTCAAAATTTCCTAGTTGAGAGGGGGGAGCTCCAAGGGAACAAGAAGCTTTTAGGCGGCGGCCTTTGGGGATTTTCCTGGATTAGAGGGAAGAGGAATAGGTGTTGAGGGTAAATCTGTAGTGTGTTTGTTTGCCAGCCAGTTTTCGCACCCTGCGGAAAGCAGGGGATGTGAGGGTTAAGGTGTCCGATCTGCTCGGTGCGGGTCATTTTTGTTTGTTCCGGGAACAACAAACAATATATATATATATATATATATATATATATGAAATCTCTGAAATCGGTGTGCACTCGCAGGGATCAGGGCGGTATGGAAGTGCCGTGTCCAGCGTGCAGGTCGGCTCCCGTCCGTAGAGGAGGAAGAACGGTGAAAATCGGGTAGTCGACTGCGTCGCGGGGTTGTACGCGTACGTGATGAACGGAATGACCTGATCTCAGTTTGAATGGTCTGTTGAAATATACATAGACAGCCTGTCTCCCAAAGTGCGTTTGAATCGTTCGGTTAGGCCGTTGGTTTGCGGATGGTACGCTGTGGTAGGGCGGTGAACGATGTTACACTCGGCGAAGAGCGCTTTGATAACATCCGATAAAAATACGCGACCTCTGTCGCTCAACAGCTCTCGGGGTGCTCCGTGTCGAAGGATGAAACGACGGAGGAGGAAGGACGCCACGTCCTGGGCTCTGGCTGCTGAAAGGGCTGCTGTCTCAGCGTATAGCGTGAGATGATCTACCGCAACGATAATCCAGTGATGCTCTCTGGCCGTGCACGGCAACGGCCCGTAAAGGTCGATGCCCACTCTATCGAAGGGGTAGGCAGGGCACGGCAGAGGTTGGAGTTCGCTCGTTGTTGATCGCGGGGGAGACTTTCGGCGCTGGCAGTCTGTGCAGCAACGAACATATTTTGTGACGAAGGTATAGATGTCTCGCCAGTAAAAGCGAAGGCGAAGTCGTCGGTATGTCTTCAGGCCACCTGCGTGGGTAAACTGCGCGTCACCGTAGAACGAAGAACAGGTGTGCACGCGTAAATGACGAGGGATGACCAGGGGCCATTTGCGACCTTCGGACGAATAGTTTCGGTGGTAAAGGAGTTGGTCACGGACAGTGAAATGGGGAGCATGGCGGCGGAGAAAGCGGGGGGGCGCGACTGCTGGCGATGAACTGTGCAAAAATTCCACAATAAAAGCGATCCACGGATCCTTTCGCTGTTCAGCAGCCATGTCGGTGATATCAATAGGGCCAGAGTGTACTCCACAGAAGATAAATCTTCAGCGTCGGATGGTAGAGGAGACCTAGAGAGGGCATCTGCTTCTGTGTGCTTGCGGCCGGACCGGCATACCACTCGTATATAATGCACTTGCAGCCGTAGGGCCCATCGACCGAGGCGGCCAGAAGGATCCTATAGTGACGAGAGCCAACAAATGGCGTGGGGGTCTGTCACCACGTCGAATGGGCGTCCGTAGAGGTATGGCGGAAATTTCGTAAAATCCCGAACGATCGCTAAGCATTCCTTTTCGGTCACGGAGTAGTTTACTTCGGGTTTTGTAAGGGTACGGCTGACATAATAGACGGCGTACTCCTCGTATCCTGTCTTGCGTTGTGCGAGTACTGCGCCCAGGCCCACACCGCTGGCATCGGTATAGATTTCCGTGGGAGCGCTGGGATCAAAATGTTGCAGTACCGGTGGGGAAACAAGAAGGCGGCGCAACATATTGAAGGCGTTCTCGCAGGCGGGTTACCAATCACCGATCTCGTTGTTACCACCAAAGAGCTTCGTCAAAGGCGCAATGATGGTGGCGAAATTGCGAACAAAGCGCCGGAAGTAAGAGCAAATTCCTATAAAGCTGCGAAGTTGTTTCGTTGTCGTCGGTTTGGGAAATTCCGCCACGGCACGAAGTTTTGCTGGGTCAGGAAGGACAGCGTCTTTTGACACCACGTGGCCTAGAATAGTACGTTTTTGAGCTGTAAAGCGGCATTTCTGCAAGTTGAACTGCAGGCCAGCTGTGGCAAGGCAGCTTAACACTTGCTCGAGGCGAGTAAGATGCGTCGCAAAATCAGGGGAAAACACGACTATGTCATCTGAGTAACACAAGCATGTTTTCCACTTCAGGCCGCGCAACAGGTTGTCCGTCATCCTTTCAAAGGTTGCTGGTGCATTGCAAAGCCCGAAGGGCATGACGTTGAATTCGCACAGCCCCTCAGGTGTGACAAAGGCTGTTTTCAGACGATCCCCGTCTGCTATAGGAACTTGCCAAGAGCTGGACCGTAAATCCAGAGAAGAGAAGAACTCGGCTCCTTGCAAGCAATCGAGGCGTCATCTATGCGAGGAAGCGGATAGACGTCTTTCCTCGTGATCTTGTTCAGGCGCCGGCAGTCCACGCAGAAGCGAATTGAGCCATCGTTTTTCGTCACAAGTACCCTGGGAGAGGCCCAGGGGCTTTTTCAAGAGCGTACAATGACGCGCTTGAGCATGTCCGCGACGTGCTCATCAATGACGTGGCGCTCAGTGGGCGACACAAGGTATGGCCGCTGTCTTAGGGGTGCGTGGGATCCGGTGTCAATGTAATGCGAAACAGTGGATGCCCGGCCCAATTTGACGCGTTGGGCATCGAAAGAGTCTCGGAAACGATGTAGAAGGGCCAGAAGCTCGTCTCGTTGCACAGAAGCTATAGCGTCGTCGAGGGAACATAAAAAGACATCGGAGTCACAGTTCATACTAGGCCCAAGCGTGGCGAGGTGCAGTGCTGCAGCGTTCTCGGATGCGTCGACGATGAGATGATCATCAACTGGCTCGACGTGGCCAAGACATTCACTGCGAGGCAATGTGGCTGGGCATGACGACGTCTTTGAAACGAGGAATGTACCGAGACCAGACTGAATTTCAAGGACTGCGAAAGGTAGCGGCAAACATTTCCGTGCGCTGAAGAGTGGCGACGGCGTAAAGAAAACGGAGGTGTCCAACAGACAGTCACAAGACACGGAAACAAGCACTGAGGTGCCGGAAGGAATGTCGGTATCATCGGTGGCAATCAATTTGGCGGGACGTTCGGGGATAGCGATGTCGTCAAACGGGAAAACTTCAACCTCAGCGCGAGCACACCAAATGATAGCGTGATGTCCTGAAAAAAAGTCCCAACCGAGGATGATATCGTGCGAACAAGAGGCCAAAACGATGAACTGGATGATATAGACGTTTTGCTGGATTGTAACTTGGCCGGTGCACGTGGCCAATTGTTTCACGTCTTGAGCATTCGCGGGCCGGAGGGTGAGGCCAGAAAGCGGTGTGGTGACTTTCTTCAAAGAACGACAGACTTTCACGTATTACAGACACAGCGGCACCAATATCGATAAGAGCGAATGCGAAAACACCTTCAACGGTAACGTCATAAACATTGTTAGGCGAAAACAGAGGACTTGAGCAGTTCGACGTGGGCGCAGTTGTTTCCTCGGGAACTGCAGCCGCTAGTTTCGCTCAGCTGCGGGGTTAGCACGTGGGCGCATCGGGAAACTGAGCGGTGACGCGGAGAAAAGGAACGGTGGCTTGAAGTCGTCGAGGTCGACTGGTCAGCTGAGTACGATGTGGGGGTTGCGCTAGAAGTAGCGGGAGCTAAAAGTGGTGGAAATCCATAGGCTAGGAACTGGTAGGCGTCAACGGGAGGTTGGGGTCGACGGCGACATAAACGTGCTACATGTCCCGAAAGTCGACAAGCGAAACAGATTGGGCGGTTGTCGGGGTGCGCCATGTAGTGGGGTCTGAGGTGCTATTCGAGGACACGGCGCTGCTGACTGCTCCGCGGGATATACAAAGGAAGGGAATAGTGCATGCGGCGGTCTTGTGGCGACGGAAGCGTAGGTTAGCGGGGCTTCGACGTATGTTTCAATAGGTGACAAGACAGGAGGTGCGACCGACGTGGCCACTGGTGAAAGGATGGATGCGTGTGCGACTTACGGCTGGCGTACAGAAGGGATCGTCTCGGCAACACGCTCTCGGGTCACCCGTTGGACAGACTGAGGAAACGTGGAAGGGGGCTGTGAAGCGCAGGGAAGCAGGGACAGCCGACGCGAAACCTATTCTCGCACGAACTGCTCGATATAAGGTAGAAGAACCGGGAGGTCAGGAGAAGCAGCCAATGCCGACAGCGTCCCACGTTGCGGTTCTTCCAGCGAAGGGCGTTGGCTGGTGAAAATGCGCTGTTTGCGGAGCTCGTCTTAGCTCTGACACCAGTTCACGGCGTCGCTAATAGTCTGCGGGTTTTTGCTCAGCAGCATTTGAAACGCATCGTCCTCAATGCCCTTGAGAATGTGTTTGATCTTATCGCTTTCGGGCATAGCTAGATTTGCACACCTGCAGAGGTCCTCTGTAACGACGTCCTCTGTAGCTCGTAAATGTTTCACCAGCCTGCTGCGCTCGGTCACGCAGCCGCTGCTCGTCCTGGAGTATGCCGACTGACGGTCGGCTGAACACTTTCGTAAATTCAGCTTTGAAGTTTGGCCAAGTACTGAAGGTAGATTCGTTGTTGGTAAACCACGTCTCAGCCAGTACCGTAAAATAGAATCCGACGTTATTGAGCTTCATTGTGTCATCCCATTTATTATAGGTCCTCACCCGTTCGAAGATTGAAAGCCAGTCTTCCGCATCACGGTCATCGGTGCCGTTAAAAAGGGCGGGTCTCGTTGCCGGAGCGTATCGGAAAAGACGATGGGCTGCTGGGGTGTTGGCGGCATGTCGTCGCTGACCGTCAGTGTTCAGCTTCGCAATTCCAGGCTGTCAGGCCTTTCGGGAATCGCGATGCGGGAACCTCTACCAAAAATGTGGTGACGTTTATTGACACTTGTAAACGGTCACGTCGTCACGTCAGGCAGGGTCCGAGCGGACGTAGGAAACCCGGGCCGAGGTTAGAGCTGTGCGAGGACACACTTCGTCTCCTTCCAAAAGCGCTGCATGGCACATAACCTTATCGGAAGATTGTACACCAACTGTTTGACAGGACATAGCCACTGGAAAAGTGTCCATCTGCTAATGTTGAAGTTCTGCGCTACAATATATATATAAATATATATATATATATATATATATATATATATATATATATATATATATATATATATATATATATATATATATATATATATATATATATATATATTTATATATATATATATATATATTTAATGAGGGGGGGGGCTGTTGAAAATCTTAGTGGGGGAATTATACATTAGTGGAGTCGAAATATAGAAACTCCATGATAGATGTTCTAAACAATTACAGCCTAACAAATCAAGGTCACGGGAAGATTCCACAGTATTCGACCAAACAAATGCTGAGATAACGTTACCAATTTATTATTTTAAGCCAGAAATACTTTCTAACAGAGCTATGTCTTTCATTTTCTGCTGCTATGACAGAGCGAGATGTGGATGTTTGACACCCACCCGAATACAGCCAAACGACTGCAAAGGAAAGCTATACAGCTTTCTCAGAAATTTCGCAGTCGAAGAAAAATTCGTCCTGTTCCAGGATTCAAATCCTGGACCACCGCTTAACCGGAGCTGTCGCTCTACCAACTGAGCTCGCGAGGAGCCTTGCCGTTTGTGGCGCCGGAGGGAATTGATCAAGAACTCCAAGTGAAGGACAGGTGTTAATCGACCAGATTTAGGGGAAATCCCCTAGGTGGAGTGCGTTTCTACGAGGAAAAGTGGGACATCCACCCGAATGCAGCCAAACATCTATAAAGGAAAATATATAAAGTTTTTGAGAAACTTCGCAGTTGAGTCAAAATTAATCCTGGTCCAGGATTCGCACCAACGACCACCGCCTAGCCAGAAAATAACTCTTCTGACTGAGCTAACCGCGAGGCTAGCCGTTTGTACCGCGACAGCAAATTGATCAACAACTCAAAGTGAAGGACAGGTGTTAATCAGTTCAGTTCATTTGAGTTCATTCACAAAACGAATCTAGATAAATATACATAGATTTCTGTGCTAAAAGATGTATAAACAATTTCACTAGGGCCCAGGCGATTCATGGCGCGGCATACAATAACATTGCATATAGTAAAAAAGTATTTTGAACAAGCGCAATGTTTCTGAAAGTGCGTTATATAAACAGCAACAATTATGTAAATTGCAGTAGGTATTACGGAACATAACATATAACCACAAGGGTACTGAATGAAACATATTAGCAAAGAGCACTGTTTGTGAACAAAAGAAAAGAAAAAGGAAATAAGCGGAGAAGGAGATGTACGTAACTTAGTACAATGCAGCAGTGACTTATACTTCTTTGAATGAGTAAATGCATAAAAGGAGAAAATACAAAAAGAGAGCGGGTTTTAACCCAAGCATAACAAACAACTACTAAAAATGTAAATGCAGACACTGGCAAAAGAAGTGAAACGGAAAAAATCCGAGACATATTTCAACTCTCATCAATTAGTATCAAGACTAGAAAATATCCATGGGTTTCCTTAGATGAAAATTGTTGTACTGCTTTAAATCTGTTAAGAATACGAGAAGGTTATGCCTAAGAGATTGCAGCTTGTAATTTGTACGATAGCCAGATATGTGCCAGGTGTCAATGTAGCGCTTGTTTACTACGTTTGTTTTATGAGTTAGAAGTGCTGTAGATGATAAAAAGTTTTTTGACGGCATGGATGAAAAATAAAAGTAGCGTAGGATACGTAAATGATATTCTGCTGAAAACCTGTAATACTATAGGAGTTTAATATACCGGCTGTTGGTGATAAATTATGCACACCAGAAATGAGCCGCATATTTTTTTCTGCAATATCTGAATTTTTGTTTTTGTTTTGGTCGTGGTTGCACCTACTAGGCTGCAGTAAGTGAGGTGTGATTCAAGTAATGCAAGGTAAAGTTTCAAATTTGCTTTTGAGTGTAGAAGTATCCGGATGCGGGCCAAAGCTCCTGTTGCTGAAGAAAGTTTTTTTACAAATGTTACTGATGTGTGTATCGCAGCTGAGGGATGCTGAAAAGGTGACACAAAGAATTTTGATTTCATTTACTATTTCAATTGTAAAGCTTGAATATTTATGATATGGTTTAGTTTCACAGGTCTGTGCTTTGCTCTAAATATAACTACCTTTGGTTTTGTCTGGGTTTATATTTATTCTGTTGGATTGGGACCACGAGTGCAACCTTTTGAGAATACCGTTACATTTCATTATTTATTTATCTTCAAATTTACCAGATAACTGTATAGTACAGTCGTCAGCATAGATTTTAAATTTTGCTTCCGAGTCAACTTGCACAATATCATTATTGAACACATTGAAAAGGAGGGGTCCCAGTACTCTTCCCTACAGTACACCCGTTTTTGTGGGAAAAAGGATGAAATTTTATCCTCAATACATACGCATTGGTGCCTATTGGTTAAGTAAGACTGGAGTAGCGATAACGGAGTTACACATATTCCTTTAGGAACAGTTTGTGTATTAGTACATCGTGATTAAGACAATCAAAAGCCTTTCTAAAATCTATGAAGAGACCGAGAGTGTAATGCTTTTTCTCTATATTTTGCACAATGATTTCTTTGATTATTAAGAGACCTTTCTTAGTTGATTTGTTTTCTCCAGGATTGAAATTGTGCATCAGGTAAAATGGTGCCTCTGTCAAGAAAACTTGTCTGACGTGATAGCAGCAACTTTTCTATTTCTTTATAAAACAACAAAATTACTGATACAGGTCGATAATTTCATCTGTTAGTTTTATCACCCCTTTTCTGAATCACCACCGAAACCCTACTTTTCGTCATAGCATCAGGAAATATGCCACATTTAAAGCATGAATTATAAATGTAAGAGCACTGGGGCAATTGTTTCTACGAATTATTTTATGGGTTTAATTTGTGGGTTGTCACTGTCACAGGCTTTGCTGTTGGAAAGGTTCATAAATGTAGAATAAACTTCTTGCTGATCAGTAGGCGTAAGAAAAAAAGCTTCCGATGTACTCTGTAATGGGGTTATCTAAGGCTACGACTTCGTTAACAGGATTGAAGATATTTACCAAATATTCGTTGTAATGTTGGGCCATTGCTTCACCCGTGAGTTTGAGATTGTTGCACATTAGGCTCCCGGGAAAAGATCTTTTGCTTGCTGGACCTCAATTGCGCTTCAATATTTTCCAATTTGCATCTGGTTCTTTCTGAATTATGTCTACGAAAAGCTGCAAATAGTAGTCCTAATATGCGCGCTTAAGCTGTAAATTGAGTGTATTTTTTGTTTTCCTAAATTCCTTATACAATACATGACAGAGAATAAAAGCGCTTAACCTGGACGCAGACAGATTTACAAGACAAGGCGCCGAATAGCAAAGACAAGGCTCCAACTAGCAAAGACAAGAAAAACGCAGTTAGAAGGAACAGATAAAGATAAATAGATTCTGAATAACTCGCAATCAGATATATAGGCGCGCGAGAGGAAAGTTGTCGTCGGTCAAGATAACTATGCTCCTTTTGTAGCAATTCAACAGACGCCTTGCTGACGGCTGAATCATTTCGCTTGTGGATAACGTGCGCCTCGAAGATTTCTCAGGCGCACTGATCTTTGTATTTTCGAGGCACACATGCCTGGTCGAATTTCGGTGTTCTCTTGCACTTGGCGTAATGTACACCGACATTGCTGCCTGTTCCTTTCTTGTAGTTGCCGGCATGTTCCCGCAGCCGGTCATTGAAACAACGTCCCGTTTGACTCGTGAAGGTCATCCCGCACGGCAGCGGAATGTCGTAAACGACGCCTGACTTGCACTCCACGAATGGCTTGTCATGTTTTTTTAGCAAGATCTCGCGGTAGTTCCTTCCCATTCACAATGCTGCAGAGCCCCCCTTATTTGTTTGGAGCGCTAAACACCACGTTGACTCCCGCTCCAGGAGCAATTTTTTTCAGTCGCTGAGAGACACCATGAACGTACGGAATGGCTGCTACCTTCCTTTTTTCATTCGCATCGTGCTCTTCCACAGGTGTGCGGCGGCGGGTTTCGTTCAGGAGTGATTCACACAATTGGAAAAGCATATCCGTATGGAATCCTGTTCTTGTCAGCCTTTGAGCCTGAACGGAAAAGGTGTATTCCATTTTATGCAGGCCTGACGATGGAGAGCATTCCTGAGAGCGGAGATGGCAATGCCCCGCTTCACGATTTTGAATGGTTTGAAGTTAATGAAAAGAAAGTCTTGTTGGATATGAAGGAATACTTCCAGAATTTGCGCTCTCGATGCAACAACTCTAGGCCCAGAAACCTGAGGCGCTCGTCGTGTGGTTCTTCGGCCATCGGAGTGAAATCCCCCAGACTTGATTGAAACGTACTAAGAATGCGTAGAACTTGGTCCTGACCGGCATTAGCTGTAGAGAACTCGAAGATATTCAAAAAGTCTTGGACGTAGCGAAATGCTCGTGCAACGCGTGTTCCAGAAAGTTTTAATGCGAGTTCCCCGTCGTAGCGGGCGAGCAGCAGGTCGCTCAGCACAGGAGCGAGGCAAGCGCCGATGCAAACGCCCTTTTTCTGAATGTAGTGATCTCCTTTGGAAACCCTCAACTACGTCCGGGTGGAACTGTAGAAGCTGTAGAACTTTCGATACAGACGTCCACGTAGCGTTCTGGAACCGAACAATCCGATACTTGTCGACACAGCCTTCAACGACGTTTACGAGAGCTGCGTGAGGCAAGGAAAAAAAGGTCCTTGACGTCGATTTAAAATGCTGTTACATTTGATGGGTTGCGCTGCTGCAGAAAATCTGACACTTCCGTCGGGCTTCGAACGAGGTAGGGGTCTTCGATAGGAATCAATGCTAGAGACGTTTGGCGGAATCGTTTGATACGTCGCTGCCAAGTTCAACGGTCGGTAATGATCAGACAAAAGGGAATACTTTTTTATGAGTCTTTGCAATGAAGAATGGTTGCAGGCATACCATGTCGGCCTTATTAACAGACGCCGCAAGTTTCGTCAATCCCGCATCTTCACATGACCTCAGTGTTTCATTCTAATCTTCCGCGGTGCTTTTTTCAAAGAGTGGACGGGAGATTGTAATGCTTGAATTGCTGTTTTATTGTTACGGCGGAGAAAGCTACCACAAAGCCATCCTCCTTGTCCGAACATAGTTTTTGGTCTCACTTCCGGAGTTCAGTGGCGACCGGTGCTAACGTTGTACTTGGTTTCTTGGTAAGTATTTTCGGGAGACGTTCCACAGCTTCCAGAATGCATCTCTCGGCCTCTTCTGCAGGGGTTTTTGTCGCTACAGTCCGAACGAAGGACAGCAACTCAGATTTGTCTAACTTAGGTGGAAGAACCAACTTTGCGCCAATCTGCAACACTCGTTCGTTCAAAGTCCTCAGGTACCACGGGATGAGGATCACCCACTGGTGTCACGAGATTTTTTATTATCTTCTTGATTATCTTCTTGATTATATTTTTCATTATCTTTGAGTGCTCCACAGCTACAGACTGTCAGCAGCAAGTTCAACGCATTCTGAGTACGTTTTAATTACGTCTGGGGGACTTCACGCTGACGAACGAAGAACCATATGACGAGTGCCTCAGGTTTCTAGACCTAGAGTTGTTGCATCCAGAGCACTTATGCTGGAAGTATTCCCCCCGATTCAAAGTGTTTCTTGCCATTCACTTCAAAACATTGGAAAACTGTGGAGAGGGGCAGTGCAATTTTCGCTCTTAGGAACGCTCTCTATCGGTCATGCCTGGATAAAATGGGGGACAGGTTTTCCATTCAGGCTCAAAGGCTGACAAGAGCAAGATTCCTTACACATATGCTTTTTAAATTGTGTGAATCACTACTGAAGAAAAACCCGCCGCCGCAAACCTGTGGAAGAGCACGAAGCGAAGGAAAGAAGGAAGGTAGCAGTCATTCCTTACGTTCATGGTGTCTCTCACCGACTGAAAAAATTGCTCCTCGAGCGGGAGTGAACGTGGTGTTTAGCGCTCCAAACAAATAAGGGGGGCTCTGCAGCATAGTAAATGGGAAGGAACTACCGCGAGATCTTGCTAAAAAAACATGACAAGCCATTCCTGGAGTGCAAGTCAGGCGTCGTTTACGACATTCCGCTGCCGTGCGGGACGTCCTATACGCGTCAAACAGGGCGTTGTTGGAATGACCGGCTGCAGTAACATGAAGGCAATTACAAGAAAGGAACAGGTAGCAATCTCGCCGTACATTGCGCCACGTGCAAGTACACACTGAAATTCAACCAGACACGCGTGCTTCAAAAATACAAAGATCACAGTGCCATAGAGATCTTCGAGGCGCATGTCATCCACAGGCGAAAGGATTCATCCATCAGCAAGCCATCTGTTGAATTGCAACAAAACGAGCATGATTCTCTTGACCGATGACAACTTTCTTCGCGTGTGCCTATGTATCTGATTATGAGTTCTTGGCAATCTCTTTATCTTTATCTGTCCCTCCTCTCTGCGTTTTCCTTCTGCGAGAGTATATATTCCGCCACGGTGAAACAAACCTTGTTGTTGCTAGTCAGCGCATTGTCCGGCCAATACTTCTTGTGTCCCGATTAAGCGCTGTTATTCTCTGTCAAGTATGTAGCAACATGCCCGCACTACAACGCTTGTCCTGTTACAATGGCGGCAATCTCATGATAAGAAAGCGATGGTACCGACGATTTTTCTTCTTCATCATAGATTAGTTTTGGTAAACCATAATTTTATATTCTTTTTAGTAGGTTTGAGGGACTTGTAAGGAAAGTGGAAAAGTATATCTGTGCAAAAGATTGAAAGAATTCTCTGTACGCAAGTTTCACATTACTTTTTTTAAAATGCTAGGCCAGTTTTTAAGGTTGATATCTTGTTTGAAACGTTCTAAGCCTTCCATGGTCACACATTGCACACGAACTGCTCTATAACTGCGTGATGTATGTCTGTTCTCTGGGCAATATATTGCGAATATCTGGAAATGATCACTGATGCCAGATGTTATTGTTTCAGTGTTAAAAACAGCCGTGTCAAGGTTAGTGATAATCAAGTCAAGAATGAACGGCCAAAGCGCTGTCACACGAGTTGACGTTGTGATTGTGTTAACAAAATTGTTTGAGTTAACGATGGTATGTAGTCTATCTGCAACAGTTGAATGTTCAGAGTAATGAATAATAAAGTCATAGGCGATGATAAGTCGTAGTTTGTTCGTATTCACATAGTCGAGGAAAGGTTTGTAAAAGTCACAAAAAGGTGAAGCGTTACCACTGGGGGCCCTGTGCCCGACAGACACAATATCTCGGTTTAGCTTAACAGTTAACACTTCATATTCATTCGAAATTTTCGAAAATTGGGAAACCAGTTGGAACTTAGGGGTTGTCAACATAAATAGCAACTCAGCGTCCCCCGTAGATTCCTACAATTAAGCACAAATGTGTTATAGCCATCAAGCTCAATTATGTCACTGTCATCCCGGTATCAAGATACTGGTAATAGTACGAGTTTAAACCTAAATTGAAATTCACTCAAATAATGTGTAAATATGTCGCTTTTGTTTGAAGGGGAGCGGGTGGTTATATGGAACACCGACATAAGGGATTGTTGTGGTTGTGTCAGAAATGGGTAATAAGAAATTTCGACAATTGCTTTGGACCATGATTGGGGTTGTTTTAGTGACTAGAATGTTTAGCAGATCTTTGCAAGATCCTTTTCACAAGTGATGTTAACGAAGTTGCTACCTTCCGTTTGTCTCGCCAGGATTTTTCATTCACGCACCACACAAACTTCCAGTCATGGTCCCGTTTCCTCTGAATCGCCATCCGAAGAAGTTTCTTTAGGGCTGGCCAAAGGTGTTCGTTCACCTTGGTGATTTCCTCTAAATCTTGTTGATTAACGGGACATAGAGGATTCCTGTTGCTTTTCGCTACTGTAAGAAAGAGTAACGAAATAATTTATTCGCGCGAAAGATTCGTAGGTGTATGACAATGCCTGTTTAGTGTCTGGCGCATGCAATTTGTAATAACGTAACTATCTGCGTTGGTTTATATGACATATAAAGGAGCCATTCACTACATGTGAAGATTTAAAGCTTGATACCGCTTCCAGGATTAGAAAGAAGCGCCTGTCGAAAAAGAGCACTTGATAAATTGGTACGTCTTAGCTAATACAAATAAATCGTACTACCTTTTTCGGTGCTCTTTCTAGAGGCTGTATTTTTTGTTTGTGAAACACAAGCAGGCCACTTTCAGGTAGTTGAGCGTTGAACCTTTATACATAATAAACTCGAGAAGATCTATTGGTGCGCAACTGGTTTAGGTTTCGCTTGAATATATATTTACAAGAATAAAAATGATATTATATTCATAAAATATATTTTTTCCACTCGGCATGCGTAGTGCGATGACCGTTTTGCGGCACAAGGACGACCAGATATATGCAAGAAGTGTAAACCGAGGTGAAACATTTTGCAATACACACAAAACGTTTGCCACAATCACTTTTTGTATATTCATGATGGCTATTTTCTTGCTATTTATTTGCAGTTGTGAATAGCAAAACCACTTTGTTATCATTTTAGCGAGTAATTTTTTTATTATCCGATAACTGCTGCTGTGGTCCCGTTGTAGAACGCAATCAAGTGGTACAAATCTAGTTTTCACTCTTACTACCTTCACGTTATCTTTGCTAGAAGAAACACCATTAGTACTACGACCAATCTTGGGTCCGCAGAACAATATTGGAAAGGTTTCAAACTTATGGGCGCCATATTGTGAAAATTTGCAGCGGGTAATGAAGTAGCACTCCCTTAACTGGCCAGTAGGTCTGATGCCTAGCATCAGACCTCTTCGCGCTTATACCCAGTCGGCATGGGAACGGAGCGGCGGCCGCAAATGTCTCATCAAACCGCTTTTACTTTTCGTTAAGTTATCAGCAGTCATCAGCAGGAGTTCTTGGTCTGCACGGAGCAACCTGCACCTGGCACGTCAAACGAAACGTGCGGTCTCCTTAATGAACAGACCCCTGTTGCTCGGAGCAACAATGACCACCTGTTCTCGTAACCCATCATTCTTTCAGCAAGCCAACGCCATCGGCATTGCCAAGCAATCCTGGACAATACAATTACCAGCACCCATGCACAGCGCATGGCAGTGGGCATACAAACAGAGCAGCGTCCGCAATGGTCTAACCAAAGTAATTTTTGCTTTCTGTTCAGGTTAGTCCCTCCTACGATTATAAGTCAAACAGAACTAGTAATTTTTGTCTCCTGATGTTCCAATGCCCAAGACTGTTGTTGTTACAATGACAGATTGTGTTCTTGCATTCAAAGAACTCCTTCTTTATGGGGACATTGAACAAAACCCAGGCCCAAATCACGAAGTGCTAGACTTCATCAAGAATATAACAACGCACTTAGATGAGCGTCATGACAGCTTACAAAAAACTATTACGAAGTTAAAGAATGTCAGGTACTACTTGACTCCAAAGTAACAGATCTAAGCACTCGTTTAACTCTGCTCGAACAAAAAGTTAATTGCCTCGAGAGCTTTCCAGATGATCCACGCATGCAAGACGATTTAACAGCTGCAGTGCAACACAAAAGTGCCGCACTCAGGTCACGCCAAGAAGACTTCCAAGATCGTATCCTTCAGGACAACCGAATTTTTTAAAGTATGACGGATTCTGCCTCTGAAACTTGGGCTGAGTCTGAGCTGAAAGTTGTATAACTGCTGTCTGCGTCTCTAAAATTGAAACTGTCTGATGAGGCTATCTCCCGAGCCCACAGGCTTGGAACGTTCACACGGAGCAAACGTAGACCACTAATGGTTCGTTTCTGGTTCGTTTCAGGAGAGCGTCGTTTCAAAGAAATCTTTGCTTGGTAGCACACCTGTGTCATTTACCGAAGTCTTCTGAGAGGCCACTCGAAACATTAAGAAAAGCTTTTAAACTTCGCAAATACCATCGGACCGCCATACTGCCTAAAGTACAACAACCTTCTTGTTAACAAAAAGCTTACATTTATTCCCCGGTTACTCATCGCGTAACTGAGGTTGCTCCAATTTACGATATTTCCCAACGCTAGCTAGAGAGCCCTTTTCAATCTCGTGAATATTCATTTTTGCTGTGTAACACAAGAAGCGTGAATAAGAAGCGCGACGCTTTATTTGCTTTATTTGATACATGTGAGGCGGATGTCACTGTCTTGACTAAAATATGGCTATCCGCGAAGATAGAAAATAACGAGATATTTACTGTGAAAAATAATTTGTGTTGTACCGCTACGACCGGAATACAAGGTCCGGGGGTGGCCTACTGTTTGCTATAAAGACTGACTTAGGTCATTCAGTGTGCTTTTTTCGGTGCTTAAGCTTGTTGCCTTGTGTGCTCGTGTAAATCACAAACATGTTGTTTGTGGTTGCTTTTGTCCCCCTAATGTTTCAACCGGTTTTTCAAATGAAATAAACGATGTTCTAAATACGTTCCGCGTACAGTTTCCCGCACCTTCATTACTACTTTTTGGGCATTTAAATTTCTCTAATGTGTCGTGCCCCCCCCCCTTTATCAACAATATCACCAGCATCGCCCGATATCACGTCCTTTCTTAACGTGTGTTTAGATTTGAACGTTATGCAGTTACTGCATATACTAACCCTCACTATGTTCCTTCTTCAACTGTTTTAGATCTGGTACTCACCACGCTTCCTGATCTAGTTAAATCATTTTATCTCATTTCGGCCGTGAGCGACCATATCGCTGTTCACTTTAAAAGGACGAAAACAGTCTTAAAAACGTAAAGCGGTATTTTTTAGGGACTACTAAAGAGCTCACTATGCATCTTTATAGTGAGCTGCAGGGTTTTCTGACCGAATACTTTTCACATTTTGCGAAAAGTTTCGCCCAAGAAAACTACAATCTGTTCAAATGCAAGGTACAAGAGCTTACTAACCCTTCAACTCCGCTTCGATAAAAGGAATACTCAATAAGAAAAAAGCATGTTTCGACGAGCAAAACAAACAAATAGCGCTGAAAGATGGTCCCCTTATCATCATGTAGCTGACAGATATGCACGCGCACTATCTTTCGCGAAAGAAAATTTCTTTCAAGAAACCCTTCCTTCACTCCCCACAACTAACCTGCAGAAATGTGACCAGACCTTTATCTGAAATAAAGAAAACGATGCTAGTGTTAACGCAGGCTAACGCCTGTGAATCCAAAGAAAGGTGTGCACATTTTATGTTCTGGGTTCTCATCTTGGTTTATTAAAACAGCAGCCCTTTTTTTTCCTGATACCACAGGCAAGAATTTTGCTCTGATGGAACCTATATTATTTGGCAGTGTCGGCATACAAAGGTTATTCAAAAACATGAAATTATGTATATCTCCGGGTGAGGACAGCAATTGTGCAAAGTTTTTACAAAATAGCTCGGTATGTTCATGTGTTATTCTATGTGCGCTTTTTACGCTATCCATAAAAACTGACTGCCTATCGAGGGACAGGAAAATGGACAGATGGTTCATCTTCCGACATCAAGTAACGCTCATGACCCCATCAACTACAGGCCCATATCAGTGACTAGTCTACAACGCAAGCTCATGGAACCCGTCATTTATTCCCACGACGTCGCTTTTCTAGATGATAACGGCTTTTTCAGCAATTATCAGCATGGATTCCGTAAAAACTATTCATAGAGCTTGTCTGCTTTACTAACGACTCATTCTTTGCTCCTGACGCTTCTGTTGTTGAATATTTTTCTTCACATTGCGAAAGCGTTTCACACCATATGCCATAAACTACTTCTGTTGAAATTAGGTAAACCTAATCTTGATACTAACGTTACAAAATGGATCGATTCTTTCCTCATATATCCAATTTATAACTGCTAATGGATACAACTCGCCTTCCTCACCCGTAGCTTCTGGTGAGAAAGTGGAGTTGAGCTGACTGTGACAAGGATTTGTTCTTGGGACGCTACTGTTCTTAATCTACACTAATGACTCACCTCTAACATAAAGTTGCTTGCTGAACACTTTGTGATCTTCCTCGGTATTGAAAACACTGCTGACAAACTCACTGTGCAGTTTCATTGTGAAGATGTTTCTTCTTGGTGTACTCGTTCGCTATTGATCTTTAACACTTTGATTGCATGAGTGTGAAAATTTCACATCGATCCTTCGATATTTCTTCTGACTACGTACGGAATAGTGTTTCCCTCAGCAAAGTTGTCTCTCACAAATACCTTGGTGTTACAATTTCGCACGGCATTTCCTGGACACTCACACTGAGAATACTAAGAATAATGCTTACCGTACACGTGGCTATTTACGACGTAACTTTTCTCTTGAACAAAAGCAGTTGTAACTTCTTTATAAAACATTCGTAAGTCCTAAGCTATAAAAATCGCCATCTATATGAAATCCACAGGTTAACATTCATATCGTCAGCATAGAACCCATTCAAAATCACGCCGCAGCCTTCATTTTGGGAAATTACTGTCGTATGGCAAGCTTAGCTCACATGAAATTACTTTAAATCTACCTAGCCCATTACTTCACCATAGAAGTTTACGCCTGTGCCTCTTCCACAAGATTTGTCATTATATGCTTCCCTAAGGAAGTCGCTTTTTCGCCGCCATCCTACATTTTAAAGCGCAGCAATCATCACTTCAAAGTTGGAATTCCGAGCAGCCGGACAAATCTTCATTTTGACTCATTCGTACCAACAACAAGCTAGGATTCGCTTTCATCGCAACAATCATCGGCACGACTAACTTCACGATGACCTTACATTTCTACCCGTTTTCATGTTGGTGCATTTTGTTCTACTGCTTGTAAAACGTTTTTCACCACTCCCTTTTGCGATGCATTGCCTTGACAGTAAATAAATAAATAATAAATAACTAAACAAATAAACAAAAAATAAGCGTCACTTGTATGAACAGTTCGCTGTCACATACACTAGCAAACGGTTTTACGATGTAAGAAAGAATGCGTAAACCTTTTTTGCTTGGTATTGCCATAGCAGAGGTTTCAACTAGCGAGGTGTGTGAAAGATGATTTTCTTCATCAAGAACCTAGTTTACTAGAAATGAGAGTATCATATTCCTCGGTAATTGACATTCCTCCCAATTTCAAGGTACTGGAGAGGTCTCCTCAAGTAAATGAAATAAAATCGAGTCTGTTTTCAGTGGATAGGACGTGCATCAGCCATGTTGAAAGGATAAATTTTTGCCACTTTCTATCAGAATAGAATCTCGAAATATTTACACTACTTCGTAAATCTGAGTAACAGGGTTTGAGACGCCGGATACGTGAGTGGGTTCACACTTCCGTGCAGATTTCTTTCGGGTGTACGGGTGTGCTACATTTATACCGATGCCAACAAAAAAAGGAACGCACATAAGACACAGATTATGGTTTTTTTAATATACAGTCGAACACGGATATATCGAACTCCAAGGGGATCGTGAAAGAATTCGATATATCGATAATTCGATATATCAAATACGCCTATCTGAAGATTATCTGACAACTCCGCACATCACTGAGAGTTTTCTGAAGTCATGAAAAGTGATAGTTTACCGTTTTCACCCTCAAAGCACGGAAATTCCGAATCGCAGCATGATGACCACCGCACTTTATTTATCACTGAAATGTATTCGAGCTTCGCTTGTTTTTTATTCTGCGTCGTAAAGTTCGCCAAATTGTCTTAAAGATTACAAACACGCACGAATGAGAAAATCAACGCTATACACTGTACCACAACAGAGGGGAATAACGCTGACAGAACCTCGACTGCAGTAGGCGGTTGGGAACGTTGTCAGGCACTGAGTGGCGTTATCTTCAGTATTCGAACTGAACAGCTCCCCCATCTGGAGGCATGCAATGCAGTCGCTTTGCACCCGGCACGCTACGGAATAGCCGGGGCGGGTTGTGCTGCATTCGCCTTTGCGTCAACGTAAATGCGTGCATCGCCCGCAAAACTACTGCGAGGAATTCCGAACGCCTTTTCAACCAACATCTTTTCAGCAGCCTGCACCCAACGAATTCCCGCTTTCGATGCTCCGAAATGAAGGCCTTGGACAAAACAAACATACAACGCCGCGTCGGTCCCCTTGCACGAGCCACCAAACAGCTAAATCACAGAAAAAAAGTGCCTCCGGTCAATTTGTTTTGCTTCTTTATGTTCTTTCTCCCCAACCACTATCCGCGTTCTAGCTATCATAGAGCTGCCTCTCGTGCTAGCGTGAAAACAGCTGTTGAAGGCCATCAAAGCAACATAATGCCGCGGACGCCGCCTCTGTCTCACCAAGCCAGGCAGCTCCTGCGATGAGTCAACATTATCATCAACTGCACCCCATCAGAACAAGCAAACTTTAAGGGGCACCTTCGGCGCTGAATTCGATATATCGAATCTGCCCATGATCAGGAGTTCGATACACGCGCACAACAGCCCTATACTTTTGCATGGGATTTTCAAGGGGATGTTTGCACTGTTCGATATAGACAATAATTCGATATATCCGTGTTCGATATATCCGTGTTCAACTGTACTACCATTGTTGTGCACTGGTAAACGTGAATTATGGGATGGTTTGCTGTGAAGAAATTATAGCAGTGAGAGTTGAACAAGGTTTTTATCGATAATTACTCATGTTCTGGGAGACATTAGCATTGCATTTTTACTGAGAAATTCAGAGACGTTTAGGGACGAGACTGAAACTTTATTCATTCATTTACCATAAAGGCCCTTACGGATTTGCATAAGGGTCGCAGTAAAAAACAAAACATATTGTAACATTAAAAATCGCAGCACCCATAGGAATGCAAGTACAAACACATTTATGTCGAAATACGTAGTTGCAAAAAAAGGGTACACAAAAAGGCGCACAACCGTTATCCAATTTCAAATATGCGAGGGTTAAAAATTGACCCAGGTTCAAAATGACACAAACATCGAACATTGAACCATCTAAGAGGTTCAAAAATGAAACAAACACTGAAAAATGACATACATTGAGGAACAACTGTAACACTTTGAAAAATGAGTCGTGGTACTATGGGTGACGATGTAACCTGGGAGCTGATTCCAGTGACGAATAGCAAGTAAGAGTGGCCAGAAGAAAAATGGGTTGACACGTGCTATTATTGCTTAAACTTTGAATGAATGACCGAAACGGCAAAAATGCGACAGGCGGTTCTAATGTGTGAGGCGGCGAAAGAAGACTGGCTCTAGCATAACCTATAAAAAACGATAAGACTTTGAAGACGGCGTAGTTGTAGAGCTGGTAAGTTCAGGGATTGTTTCATTCCTGTTATATTTGATGTTCGTGAGTACTTCCTGAGAAGGAATCGGGCGGCTTTATTTGGGAGTGCCTCAAGTTTATTTACGAGATACGACTGATGGGGGTTCCAGATTAGTGCAGCATATTCATTCTTTGATCGAACAAGTGTTCGGTAGGCCAGAAGCTTTGTGGATGTGTTAGCTGAATGCAGATTGCGCCTAATGAATCCAAGAAAGCTGCACTGGTTATTGTACCGATATGGCGATTCCAGGCTTGATCAGATGGTATATAGACCCCCAAGTATTTTACCATGGTTACAGTTTGTACAGCCTCCCTAATTTATAATATTATAGCGGGGCCGACGACCGACCGGCACGTCATCACTTTATCACTGTGTTCAGCAGCGAAAAAGTCGAGAGTACACGCACGCGCATAGGCTATCTGATGTATGAGTGTAGTCTCCTACGCTGTTTCCTTGAGAGTGGCCCACCGCCTGTCTCTGCATCGGAATGACTTTGTTCTCCAGGTGTCTTAGCTACCTTTGGCGGTAGCGAAACGGCCTTGCAAGATAAGAAAAACAGGAGATGTGTTGTTCTGACAAGAACAGCGCAGCAGGCGACGCTCCCACAACGAATACTTCCGTGCGCGTGCGCGTACCCTCTCCTATTTTGCCGGTGAACACCGTGATAAAGCGCTGACATGCCGATCGTTCGTCTCTCCGGCTATATTATTAAAATTTTGGAAGGCTGTACAGGGATAGTATTAAGAAAATATAGGCAGGGCTCAGACTCGCTAGTTTTGGTAATTGTTATGGCGGTATTTTTGGACACAATAACTTTCATCTCCCAATCCCTACACCGTTTCGTCAGTTGATTAAGGTCTGATTGTGAGGGTCAGAAATCTTGGGGTTTTAAATTTCCTTACACATGACACAGTCATCCGCTAATAATCGGATAGTAGAACAGATATTACTGTAATGTCAATTATATGTAATAAAAATAAGACAGGATCCAAAACGGAGCCCTGTGGAACGACGGAAGTTACTTGCGCTAACGAGGAGTAATGGTCATTATAGGTTACTGACTGAAACATCCGTCTAATGAAAAAACTTACTGGTGTTAATATCAACACTGAGGTTAACAGGTGGGTTAAGAACTTCCTAACCCACCTGTTAACCTCAGTGTTGATATTAACAGCAGTAAGTTTTTTTCATTAGACGGATGTGAGGGACCTTCTGGAAGGCCTTGGCGAAATCTATGAATTTAGAATCTAATTGTAAGGACGAATGTAGTGCAATATGGGGATCAGTCATAATTTCGAATAACTGAGTTTCACAAAAACGGCCTCTCAAAAAACCATGTTGAGTAGTAAAAAAAGCTGTGTTTTGTTAGGTAGCGCATTACGGCAAATGGTATTATTTTTTATAGAAGTTTGCAAACTATGCTGGTTTAGGAAATCGGTCTGTAATTAGGATGCAAAGGTGGGTCGCCTGACTTGACGATGGGAATAACACAGGCAATTCTCCAAGCAAACGGTACGCATCATGTGTCTATCAACTGCTGAAATAAAGCAGCTAAGATCCGGGATATGACCACTTTAGTCATTTTTAAAAGGTTGGAGCGTATTTCATAGGGCCCAGATGCAGAGTTGGTCGTGTGTCTATCAAGGGCTGCAGCAATACTCTCTGAATGATAAGCAAGTCATTATTGCTAAATATAACGACAGTATACTAAGGGTGGCTGCTAATGGGCTTTCATTTGTAAACAAAGAACAAAAAGAAACAGAATTGAATTCCTCTGTAGCCTTTGATGAGAAAAGGTTTGTACCATTTTTAGACAATGATAAGGACGATGCAGACGAGTACATTGAATTTATCACTTTCCAAAAATTTCTCGTGTTGGTTTGCACTAGGCTTGTTATACAGTTGTTGAAAAACTTTTTCTTGGCTGCCTCGAGTTCTGATTTGCACAGTTCAGAGTGTTCTTTGTAGCGCTTTCAGACATCGGCTCATTCAGATCGTGTGGCCTTGGAATACAGTTGCCTTTTCCTATTGATGCAGCGTTTAACGCTGGTCGTAAACTACACGCTTTACGTCGATGACGTGATACTGATTCTAGCAACGTATTTTTCTTCAGTTCCAGATGCTTATCGCGAATAATTTGCCAGTTTTTATTTACACTTCTGAGCCAAAAGAAGTGAAGAACTGCACGAAAAATGATAACAGTTCGGTTTCAATCTTGCCGCGGTTTGTGTGGCTGTAATAAAAAAAATGTTTTCTTTTTATTCTCGGTTTTGAAGCTTTGTAATCTTACCTCATAATGTACTAAGTTGTAAATGCTGATGTTTTCTGAAACATACACGAGCATATTGCTTGGTTTTGTGGTCAGCACATGATCGAAAATTGTGTCGACACGTGTAGGCAATCTGACCATTTGACTCAAAGTGAATGGAGATAACGCATCGAAACATTCTTGACATTCGCTCCTTTTTGTGCTGCGATGTGGTATGCCTGACAACAAATCAATCTCTAGGAAATTTAACTCTCCAGCAAGATATATTGGCTATTTTTGGTACTTGTCTTGTGAAAAGCACAGCGATTCGTTTAAGTGCTCAATGAATTCGGGGGAAGAATCTTGCGGACGGCAGCAGACCCCGACAGCACAACTTACAGAGGCAGATACGCGTACTATCACCCATAGGATCTATATACATCAAATTGTATCGACCATATGGGCTTGCAAAATATTTTTAACGGCCAGAATAACACCACCACCGCGAGACACTGTTCTATCTTTCTTAAATACAGAAAAGTGTTTAGCCAATGTCAACTCGCAATCACTAAGAGCAAAGGAAATAAGGGTAGGGTCTGGTCACGTTGGTTCTCTATTGTTAAATAAATTGTATGCGCTAAAAAGGGCGACACAGACGAAGTGAGGACAGACACACACGGCGCAAGCACGTGTGTCTGTATGTGCGTCCGGGTGTTGCGCCGGGTGTGTTGGTACTCACTTCGTGCATGTTCCCCTTTTTAGAGCAATCAATCTATTTTTTAGAGGAAAGCCACGTTTCACTTCCAAGCACACTATCCGCCGAACATGATTCAGTGAACGAGCAAAGGTTGTCCTGTGTTTTTATAGAGTAAGAAAATTGGTCAGGAGGATTGACAGTTTCGAAGACGAATGATTTTTCTTTCACTGTTCTTAAGCAGCCCTGGCGCTTGACTCCTCGAAGCGTATCTCACTCTGTTACGTGGCAGGGGTTTCGCGCCACGGCAAGGGCGCGACAATATTAGTTACCGGTAAAGGTGGTAAAGTTGGCAATTCAAGCTACGCTTATCCCAAAGTTCCTTGTATTCTACACCTGTTTGCATCGTTGCATAGGCAAAGGGTCTGAGTTGTTTTCTGATAATTGCATTCTTGGGAATAGGTCCTCCTCGATTCAGGGACTTGGCGACAACACATCTTTCGAATCCTTGCTTATCTTTAGGATGTTATGTTCTTCTTTAAAGTTGAGAAATTCGGCAACTACAGGGCGGACAGTTCCCGCTTTCCATTCACCTATTCTGCGTGCCCGCTAGATCGCACCGACGTGTATGTCTATGTTTTCGCCTACAACCTTGGTAATCATTTCTTTAGTCTCTGCGCACTTTTTCGGACTGGTCTCAGGAAGGCCCTTAAAAATAATGTTATTGCAGCGTATCCGGTTGTCTAGGTCGTCAGCAACAAGGCTCGATCGCTGAGATTGCTTTGAGTCAATGTTCCTGAGCTGATCGCATGATTCCTTTAAAAGGAATCTGGCACTACTGACGTCAACACTGAGGTCCCTGACAAAATCAGATTGCTCGAGCTCAGAGAGGCGCCTCTTGATATCCGTCACATTGAGCTGGACGTCTTTCAGATTGCCAGATACCTCCTCCTGAAACTTTTCGTTTGATGTTATCAGTTCCTTAACCAGTGTCAACAGCTGATCTAATTTCTCATGAACGCGGTTTGTTTCCAAGTCGCCCGCACTGACGAGGAAGTGGGCAAGACAAAACAAGACCAGCGAGAACATTGCCCCAGTACTCAAATGTCGAGTAAGACTTTCGGCTTGAAGTCACATCGGAAAATAATTGCGTGTAGAGAAACCGGGGCGAACAAAGCAACCTACTCGAATACGGTACTTGCACAGATCAACGACCATCGTGAAACTTTCGGCGGTCAATCGTCTACATTTTAGTTACCAGCGCCCTCACAGGCTCAGGCATGGCGAGTTGAAAATAATGCGTCCACCACAAACACCAGAAAACACAGACCACAAAATACGTTTGCAGTGGGCACTCCCCTCGAAAGCGTTCAGGCGCAGCGTGCGAAAGAGCCGGCGAGCACCGAGCTGCGAAGTGTCACGTAACCTCCCAGCGGACAAGAACAATCCCATTCGTTCCATTCAGGGGAACGAACAAACATAAAAAGTGTTGTGGTGTAGATCTTTTGTGTTGCTACGGATTGATGTTTGCGTTGCTACTATCACAGTCAGTTGTACCCGCTGTACGTGCACAGCAGCAGGAGGTGCTGCTCGAACGGAGGTTGCACTACCCAGCCAAGTACTCGAGAACTAACAAGATGCTCAGCACTTCTGATAACCATCACCAACTACCGAGTGTAACAACTGTCATTGACGCTGCGAGTGCCTAACGCGTAATACGCCGAATGTTTTACAGCGCAGACATTTGCAGCGGCATAAAACTGGTATATATATATATATATATATATATATATATATATATATATATATATATATATATATATATATATATATATATATATATATATATATATATATATATATATATATATATATATATATATATATATATATGTAGAACATAGACGTACGGGGCGAGGGATTCCGTAAGGACACATATAAAAGTTGCAGTCCTTGTTGCCAGTGCTGTTTGGTGTTTTAACAGTGCTTTATAGTGCCGAATGAGGTATGATTGGCCTTTTTTTTAATGCAGGAATAAATAATTGAAAATTCAAGTCGAGAAAAAATGCGCCGTTTTTTCCGGAAGCGGGAATCGAACCCACAACCTTCGTATAACGTGTGCGGTGCACCGCGGAGGTTGTGGGTTCGATTCCCGCTTCCGAAAAAAAAAACGGCGCACTTTTTCTCGACTTGAATTTTCAAATATTTATTCCGGGATTAAAAAAAAGGGCAATCATACCTTATTCGGCACTATAAAATACTGTTAAAACGTCAAACAGCACTCGCAACAAGGACTGCAACTTTGATATATATATACATATATATATATATATATATATAAATATATATATATATATATATATATATATATATATATATATATATATATATATATATATACATGGGGACTATAGCTACTCTTCTAATTTATCTATTAACAATATTTCTGGCGTTGAAACAGAGTAATAAAAGCGGTGTAGTAATCCTCGTGCATCACGCATCGTAATTCCTGGCATCTGCAGGAAAGTAGTCATGGTATTTTTTTAGTACCATTCGCTTATTCATCGCGTGATTCCAATAAACGAGCATTTTTTTTTATTTTAGGTGGGCATACACCAGAGTACCTAATCGCTGTTGTCGTGATAAACTTTTGGCACTTGCCATTGCTTTTGACCCGTTTCAAGTACAGCCAGTGAACTATTTTCCGAAACACATAGTGGAACCCTTCAGCTGGGAACAGATTCCTAGGACTGCCCTTTTTTCTATGAAGTCATAAACTCGAACCACAAGAGCTCTCTCTCACGCGGCATTTTTCTTGCCAACGCAGTGCATGCGCTCGACCGCCGTACCATTTACCCTTAGCCGGCTGGCAAAGATGTTGCTCATGACATCTTTCGAAAGAGCGCCATTAGCTTCATCCTCGATTTCGCTAACGCCATACACCACTATTGTTGATTGATTGATTGTGTCGGTTAATGCCCGAACGCTACATAGGGGATAGGGCGTGCCGTAGTGAATGGCTCCCGGTTGATTTTGGTACCCTGGGAATCTTTACCTTCCCCAAAATCTACAACTAGCGGGTGTTTTTGCTTCTCACCTCTATCAGACAAGCGGCCGCCGCGGCCAGGAATCGAATTCGCGTCTTGGTGCTGCACGGCACAAATACACATCTAGAGTGTAGCGACAAAACTGGTTATTTAAATCATCGATTTTTTTTTTTAAATTTATCTCCTTGACTTCACACTGAACCGCAGTTATTGCTTCGACAGAGTCATCAATAGCCTTGTTGTGGTACTGTTTAGGTGCGGCAAGATTGGCCTCTATGGACGGAATTTGGGTCTCTGCACTCTGTCGACCAGTCTGCAGAGTTTGTTTTGAATATTTGATTGATGAAAACTAAGAGCATCTCATTCAGCTCATTGATAGGGCCAGGTTTTTCCTCTGCATTAGCGCTAATGTTTAACAACCCAATAATGAGCAACGAGTCTTAGCAACAAACCATTAGACACTGATTCAGAATGGTTTAGAGGCTTCAAACATTACTTGTGGTGGCACCATCACTTGCTCAGAAAGGCCTTTCCATGTTTTTTACAAGCACAGCTATAAATATTACTATTCTTGCAACAAGCTAGGCACCCAACCTCAACGCCCCTGTATAATGAGCGCTTCAAATAAATGCAGGTCGTGCTTCAAAATCCACAATCCACCACCTTCTATTTCAAAATACAGACTGTAAAAGCAGGAAGCCAACAATTACGCCAATGTCCAGCGACACTATTACGGCCAAGTGCGTTGGGACTAGTGCGATGGTAGCGCAATCGGATAGACGCCGCCTTCATAGCAGGAGGGACCCTGGTTCTATTCCTACTGCGGGAAGCGTTTATTTTGATCCAATTGAAATCACATGTTCTTCTTCCCTGCCGCTAGGATGGCCCACTGGTAAGGTCGTTGGTTTGAGGGCGCGATGATCCCGGGTTCAATTCTCCGGAATTCCCAAACAGCGCTTTTTTCGTGAAGCGTACACTCCCAACAACTGATTGTGGGCTTCTTGCCTCCTCGCCACTATCGCACAAACAGAAGAATGCTTCTACAGCTCCTCTATTCAAAAGTAGTAGCGAGAAGTCGGCATACACTCTTTGTATGTCCGACGGTAAATGCCTATATCTAGCTTTGTTGAGCCAGGCCAATGATTTATTATCAGAAACTTTTGGGGAGTGTTGCTTCGTATGTGTGTCGTCCTGTCGGTAGGTGACCGTAATATTACATGAATCGGCGACGCTCACGCGATTACGATGCCTTACTAGAGACCTTATTGCTGTGGAGGCACGTGTGAGAAGATATCACGGAAGAGTTGCTGAGGACATTCCCTTCTTTTGATCGATGGCACGATTGCTCTTATTGGCCACCAGGAAGCGTTTTGGAATGGAGCTATGAGTGCGTTTAGGCCTTGCGCTTCACAAGCACTCAGTCATTACAAAGAGGAAGACTAGCAGAAGGGCTTTAGTGGCGAAGCCATGTAAGGGCTGGGGCAGTTGTCTTCACCTGTCGTCATTATAATCGTCGTGTCATGTTGTCACGGTACTAGAAGACCGGAATACTCGTTTACGCCGCCCGCTTGAACGTAAGGCGTATTAAGAAAACGGCAGGACACTCGGTTACGCCTCGCGCTAGAGAACTTCGTTCTTCCAAGGCAAGAGAGGTTCACAGAAAAGCTGTACAGCTCTACCACCCAACGGCCTCATTTCCGTTGGCGAAAATACCAAGGCGCCAATAATACACCTATGCACTGCATGTTTCCCCCTTACCAGGTTTTAGGCTAGTGGAGACGGCCGGGGTTTTTTAATCACCGCATCCTACGAGAGACAGAGAACCTCTGCAGTTATGAGGCTTAAGGAGTGATCGCGTAAGGTTGAGCTGCGAGTGGTGGTTCATATAAAAAAGCAGGTTAGCGGTCACTTTGAGCGAGAAAGCGACTTTGTTAGTGTAGTAAATAGTTATGCTACATTGTTTAGGCTAGACTGAAGGATGCAGTTTTGCGGGAGAAGATAGTGAACATGTTTAGGCAAATGGTGTAAACAAATGGTAGAAATCTCAAAGCTGTAACCTTAAGTCTAGGGTACAATATGCGAAAGCTCCTTTTCGTGCCCTCTCAGTCAGGTCGTGGTGATCTTGAGGTAGCCAGATAGCGCAAGCTGCCTTCTATGATCTGATAGAAGAGGAATATGCCGTACTTTATAATTCTAAGCACATCCTCATCTTAAGCACCCTCCCTTACTTTCGGGGATAAATTCGGTTTATATGCGCATTCTAGGCACCCCTTTCTCTAAGCAGCTATCGCAAGGTAGATTTCAGAGGAGCAGAAGCTGGCTCCAGTTGACGTTGTGGCGAAGACATTTAGGAAGATTTTATTTACAAACCCCTTTAACGGAACAGAACACGATTAGCTGGGGGATACTGAAAGGGGCGGCCTAAGCGGCACAGCTCACTCAGATGGTAGTGAAGGTTACTGGGTATCATACGAAAGTGGCGGGTTCACAGTACCTAATGTTATATTGAATATTTGTGCAATAAAACAATATTCCTTTCACCCGTCTCCTCGAGATACGGCCGCAAAAATAAGTGGCGCAGGAGGGGGGAGAAAATTGCGTGTTTCAGATGTGACCACCCCGTCACTTTGGGCATGGCAATCTTGGAAAAAAAAGGGTGCTCAGAATCAAGTATATAAGACAATGTTTGAATTGTTCTAACCATAGCATACGCCTAAATATGGCTAGGTTGCGTGGGAGAGGATGAATTTGTTCCCGAATTTAGCAGAGTTTGAAGCTTATATTTCACGTTCCCACCAAACATCTTTACCCACATTGATCTGGAGATACTTGTGTTGATTTGTCATCTACAGAGTTTGCGATTCGTCTGAATTTATACCCTTTGTGCTACAGCGAAGGATCGTGTTTGTAGTGTAGGAAGGGCAGACGCTTTTATATTTCCCGGAAATGGCTCCTAAATAAATTAGCGCTGGCTCTTCGCGAACACGATTAGTGCGGCAAACGTGCTCGTGAGGAGCAAGGTTTCTGAGTTCACGTGGTGCTTTGTCGGTGCCTCGTTCTGCTGCAACCCCTTCTGCCTTAGGTGTCCACATCAAATTAACTTTCGCTATTGTAATGGGAGCTACTTAACAAAATTTTAGGTATTCTGGCTGCAGCCAATTGTTTATAGCCATTTGAGAGTCTGTAATAAAGTTCACGCATAAATTCTGTACTTGAGCTAGTCGGAATGCGGAGAGTATTGCTCCAACTTCCGCTTCTTCGTTACAGCATGTTGGAGAGTCCGGAGGTCAAAAAAGTGCAAGAACAGTTAACTACGGCAATTGCTTCTTCGTACGTTTTGCACATCCCGCAATCAGTGTAGTGTTAACAAAATTGTTAAATCGTGTTCTCATAATTTTGGGACGACTCTGACCCTATGCTTTGATATACCGTAGAGCGGAAGCACTCGTGGACATTTGCGGCACCTTGGAACGGCTTCGCTTTCGGCAGTACGCGAAACACTACGCATGGTGCCATTTCGCGAATGATCACAAGATAAAGATTACAACAAAAAGAAAACTGTTTATAATAGCCACAAAAAATATTCTGCCGGTGCATTGTTACTTATTATTCAATCCATTAAATTGAACCAGTCGGTCAGTTCGTCATTTACCCAGCTTGGTAATCATTCCTCAAATCAACCCCATTGTTCAGCTTAGTACTATAATAAAGTGTTTCAGGTAAGTTAAGTCGGCGTTTTAAAAAATATGGCGATGCACTCTAGCACGAAGCCACCAAATGCATGTTGCTATATTTTAAATGTAGTGTGTGCAGTACCTTGCCTAAACAGATGATCAGTCACGCCTAAATACCTAGCTTTTGAAGCAACCAAGCTAGGCAAAGATTTAATTTGAAAGCGGAAGAGTGGTCAGCAGAATGTACAAATCAACAGTTTCCGTCTATATATGCAGTATTACCGTTTCACTTCTTACTGACAAAATAGAAAAACCGCCACAAGATATGCCCGCTTGCACATCCTGATTGCACTGCTCCGAAATGTTTCACCACAAACAGCCTTCGTCGTGCTGCAGCTTGAAAGGCGACAGTTCAGCGATGTAGGCGTTGGCTGGGCCATGTACGCCAGTGATGTGCTCCACTCGCCACAGTGTGTCATAGCGATAAGAACGGGCAACGGTTCTCCGTTGCGTCGCTGACCTGTTGCATTTTAAGCAGTAGCAGGCCTTTGTTTGTTTGTGCAAGGAACGTTTTGGAGCACTGCAATCATGCCGCGCTAGCTGGAATGTCCCGTAGTGTTTTTCTTCATCACGGATGAGTCAGCTGAAAATTTTACGGAATTTATTTCAGTGGAAGTTCTGCAAACCACTATGCAGCTTTCCATTTGGAGTTTTTACCTAGATTTATTGCTTTAGAAGTTGGCTAAATAATTTTCACTAATTATCTAACTAGACAAAATAAAAGAAATTCTTGCTCCAATCCGCGCTGTGAAGGTGGGCAGACTGGGAAGCTGGAAATGCACAGGCACACTTACACATACACTAACACAGGCACGCACGCACACACACGCGCGCTAATGCGCACATCCCCACGTCCACACACGCACACGCACAAGCACGTGAACACGCAAGCACACACACACGCACAAGCGCAAGCACACACAAACGCACACACACACGCCTACGCGCACATGCACGCACGTACACATAAACAAACCAACAAACACAAACAGACACACAAACACACACGCACATGCAAACACAAAGACAGGCACACGAACAAGCACGCACAAACACACACACACACGTAAGAGCACACACGCACGCACGCGCATGCGCACACACGTACGCACACGCACACACAAACACACACGCACCCGTACGCACAAACACGGTCACGAGCACACCCCCGCACGCACACGCACACACGCACGCACGAACAAACACGCGCACGCACGCACGCGCACACGAACACATGCGCACGCCCACGCACACGCGCGCAAGCACCGAAACCCATGCACACGCACGCCCGCCCGCAGTGGCACACGCACGCGTATTCACGCATGCACATAAGCCCGTGCGTACTCACACACACGCGTAGTTACGCATGCACATAAGCCCGTGCGTACTCACACACCGGCGCTTTGTAACATCATCCAGAACTCGCCCCACCACTTTACTTTAGCCCCACGTTATCCGTTTCTTATCCAACGCTCCAATTACACGCGTTTAAATAAAAACATGCTACTCTTTTGGATCCCGCGTTGATGAAATGAAGACCTAAAGCTCCCACTAACTGATCAGCACATCCTTTACTCCGGGGGTGGCAGGAGCTTTTATTGCAATGCTTGAACGTTCTACGCAATGCTCATACTTTAAACCTTTGCGGAGCCTTGTGGAACCAATGTACTGAAGTCATGTTTCGTTTACTGGTAGTCCTCACTCCCAAGATAACATGATATGAAAATACAACGCTGGACATTTTGAAAATGATGAGAAATCGGGCTGTAAAGATCGCCGCCCTCAGAGTTACGGTCATTCATGATCGCCTGGGGGCCGATGGCTGATCTTGGCGTGAGCCGGAAAGTTGGGGATGATTTTATTCAATACTGCATGTCATTGGTTGCCCAAACAAGACTGGGTCTGCACACAAATGGTTACATTGATAGTAGATATAGACACAAAAGGTAAACATACTGAACTGCATAGCACAAGAATAAAAATGTGCAGAAAAAAACACGAAAGATACAGGTATGATACGGGGCTACCCTAATGTCGGACTCCCCCTCTGGTTATCCTGCAACTGAGCTAGCTGCAGGAAACTTTCACTCGACTTTGTGGGGGGTTTATATCCACCGGCGTTCATAGACCACTAAACCGGTTCCGCCCCTCGACAAGTACGGGAGACGGAGAAGGTCTATCATTTTCCCAGCGCCTTTCCACAGGAAACGTCATCGGATTTCGGTGTAATCTGGTGGCATTTCCGGGCTGCTGTAGCTGCAACCAGGGTAGTAATGCCAGAAATGGGGTCTTCTTTAGAAGCTACTACAGATATGCAGGAAAAAATGTTAGCGCCATTCGGCATACTTAAGCTTTTTCGGCTGAACTGAATGAAGTTATTTTTGTGTCATACAGAATTACTTAAAATAATGTGAAACAAACGTCGCCTCTTGCGTAATCGGCAATTGAACCCAACAACATGGTACAATGCATGCGCTGCTCACCATTTGATCTATCTCGGCAGAGAATATTTTTTTCATCGGCGGGAGTTACTAATTAGAGAAGTTCAAGAGCCGGTCAACTAGCGCCGCCCTCGAAAACTTTGGGAGCCGTAGGTCTTTCGTTTACCCACCGGCTCGGAATTTCGAACGTATTTGGACGCCTGCGTATCCCAAAGGCATTTCTAGGCTGGTGGAGCCGGAACCCTCACAATTTATTTTGCGAATCAGAAATACCCGGACGATGGATTTTGTAAAAATTAACAATAAAGATTCACTCCTGGTCACCTGTGCTCTATTCCTAATTTAGGAAGCCTTACCCTGTCGAATGAGATAATTCTCCTTTTGTGTGATGTAGAAATACACAAATCAGAGACGAGCATAAATCGCTGTGTTCAGAAGCGGGAATGCAGCCCACAAGCTCCACATTTCATGTGGCGCTATTTTTACTGAGCTATCCGGTCAGCAAATTCTCTGTTGAGGTCGGTGGCGGTTTCCAAGTATGGAGCTCGTATGATGATGATGATGATTGTGATTGGTTTCCTCTTTGTAGAGGGGTGATGACGTGTCATCTTACCACAAGGGACTAATATATCTATGTTTCATAATATTGGTTTATTACTGGTGCTGCTTACGGAGAGCACAAAAAACCTATAAGCGCAAAATGCCATTTTTTTCCTGTTACCTGTGGTAAGTGTCTTAGGCAATATTCCCCACTTAGCATTTCAACCACTAGCATTCTAATCTTCTTTTGGTCGCCTCGCCAGCCTTAAAGTTAACATCCTCTGTGTTACCTACCCTAAAATCCGCCGGCTTCCCGAAGCCGAATATTTCCGTGATGTTGATTTGGAGGGATACACTCACAATCTAACACTACCTGCCCAACCGTTTCTGTTTCTTTTCCGCACACCACAAATACCCCACCATTTTGTGAATAAATCCCCATAAAGCTCTTAATTCGCAAGCAACCTGCCCTACCCTCAAAAAGCATAGCACTGCCGGGGGAAATATTGTAGAAATTTTTCTCTCTGATAAAACAATTATATGCCTTGTATATTTCTAACGACGGTTTTGCTTCAATATTTTTCTTTCAATGTATTCGTTTCTATCTGCCTTGCCTCTTTTCGGTACATGGCTTTCTTGGATTCTCTACTGTTTATTTTCATATTTTATTTTTAGAATTCTGGGTTTTTTTACCACTTCATGTCCACTCTTTTGAAGTATAGGTACATAGAAACGCTAGCTGCCCACCTACATTGATCTAGCGATCTTAACCTCCCCGGAAAACCTATTTTACTCTGCGCTTGTCAACCTGAAAATGATGCCCAGCCCATATCTTCCTGGATATCTTGACTTGTTTTTTTTTTCAGTAAGTGACTAAGCCAAAATGGCCCCCCCTTCTCTGGTTCACTTCAAGGCCAGATACAACGTGTGATTTTACGCAGAGTACATCAATCGAAAATGTGAGACCCGGAAACATTACTCCTTCCACATTCCTCACACTACATAATATTTGTTATACCTCAAGAGAGCTCTATGCTTCACTATATCTTCCTTTCGCTTTTTAAGTTGCTCATTGTGAGTTCTCAGGTATTTCTCCGATTCATTTACCACACTCCCAAATATTTATATTCCTTCACTCAGGGTATGATGATGATGGTTGGATGTTAATGGCGCAAGGCCAACTTGGGCAAAGAGCGCCAAAACAGTGGTTAAATATGAGAGGTGAGAACTTAGACACTGAAATCAGTAAGCAAGAACAAAAGTAACATCAATAAAAGACAGTGAGGATGGCTGGTGTAAAGGGCCAGATTTCATGATGCGTGATAGGAAATGAGGTTTAAAAACTTGACTTCTGACAAATACTCAAACACACGTTTCACGGAAACAATGGCATCGTCACCTAGAAAAAACGATGGATGTAGGGGAATATGTTGTCTGTAGAGTTCTCTGAAGTGTTTGTGTCGTGTTGTGTGAAGTGCCTTGCATGTGATTAGTATGTGCACTACGGATAGGGCCTCTCCGCACCTGCCGCAATGGGGTCTAGGAGATCCCGGCAGCAGATACGAGTGTATTGCATGGGTGTGCCCTATCCGCAGCCTACCCAAGGCGACTTCCGTGTGTCTGTTGTGCGAGTCCGATGTGTACCGTCCCAAGTGTGGCTTTATTACATGTAGTTTGTTGTCTGTCTGTTCATTCCAGTGTGTTTGCCATGTTCTGCGCAAGTGTTGTCTTATGTCTGGCTTGAGGTCTGTGTAAGGTAGTGTTGTTATGTCTACTGTGTTTCGGAGTGCAGCATTGGCGGCCATTTGATCCGCCAGTTCATTTCCGCCGATGCCAGAGCGGCCTGGCACCCAACACACAGTCACCTCAAGGTTTGAAGAATATGCCAGCACAATTGATTTCAAGACAAGGTTAACTACATGGTTTTTCGAGGACTCTCTGGATGACAATGTACGGACGACACTCAGCGAATCTGTATAGATGATGGATTTAGGAATATGATGTTCAACTATGTGACTTACAACAAGAAAAATGCCAAATGCTTCTGCCGTAAAAATACTTGTCTTTACATTCATTGTTCTATATGCTTCAAAATTCGGCCCATGCGCCGCACAAGACACTGCAGAGAACGTTTTCGATGCATCGCTGAAAAACTCTGCAGCCTTGTATTTATCCTGCACATACGTGAAATGCTGCAAAATCCCACTTTTCGGTGTCATTTTCTTATTGTATTTTAAGAAAGACAAGTCTTATGCAACAGGACGAAGATGCCATGGTGCTAGAAGATCAGTGATAGATGACTTGAATGTGTCTACAGAGGAGACCTCATGAATAGTGACCTCGTCCTTTACTCTGAGCGAGAAGGGAACAGGAATGGACGGGCGATTTAAAAAGAGCTTTGATGTGGATGTATAATTAAAAACCGGTTTAAAAGGATGCTTGTCCATTGATGAAATTTTAGAGGCACATAACAAGTCAACATAGGTTCGCTGGTGTGATAAGCACCATTTGTCACACTCTGCGTAAATACTCTGTACAGGGCTCGTACGGAATGCGCCACAAGAGAGGCGAAGCCCGAAGTGAAGCACTGGGTCGAGCATTTTAAGGGCTGTTTTAGTGGCTGACCTATACACAACACTCCCATAGTCCAATCTAGACCCCACTAGACTTGTGAAAATACGTAACAGGAGTTGCTTATCCGTTCCATACGACTGGTGGGACAAGATTTTAAGAATGTTGAGAGCCTTTAGACATTTATGTTTCAATTGTTTAATGTGAGGGATGAACGTAAGCCTTTCATCCAGCACCACACCTAAAAACTTGTGTTCCTTCCTCACAGGAATCGATACGCCATTAAGGATAATGTCTGGGTCCAGATGGATAATGTCTGGGTCCAGACAACACAGGTGCTTTTTTCTGGGTTAACTTTAAAACCGTTCTTGCCTGCCCAGCTGGCAAGTTTTTTGACACCGAGCTGAACTTGACGCTCACAGATGGACATATTACATGATTTAAAAGATAGCTGGATGTCGTCTACATACATTGAATAAGAAATTGTAGGTGGCAATGCCTTCCCAAGGGAGTTCATCTTAACTACGAGCAGAGTGCAGCTTAGCACTCCACCTTGCGGAACGCCGTTTTCTTGCACATGAACTCTTGAGAGTGCGCTACCTACTCTCACGCGAAACGTTCTTTCGGACAAATAACTGGCAAGGGTCTTGTGCAGATGGGCCGAAACACCGAAAGACTTTAGGTCACTTATGATCCCGTAACGCCAAGCGGTGTCATAGGCTTTCTCAAGGTCAAAAAATACCGTTGTGCAAAACTCTTTGTGAATGAAAGCGTCCTTTATGTATGATTCAAGGGCAACAAGTTGGTCATTTGTAGATCGCCCCGCCCTGAAGCCTGCCTGGCAGCCCTCGAGAAGACCGTTGTACTCAAAGATGTACACAAGTCTCCTGTTTATCATCTTCTTGAGCAGCTTGCACAGGCAGCTTGTCAGGGCTATGGGACGATAACTGGCGGGAGAGGAAGGGTCCTTCCCTTCCTTTAGGAACGCCACTACTATGGCCTCTCTCCACAAGTGTGGAATCTGCCCCGAAAGCCATATGTTATTGTATAGGTGTAGGAGTGTTTCAAGAGTGTCTGGGTGTAGGTGTTGTATCATGGTGTATGTAATCTTATCTGCCCCTGGAGCTGATGGTTTACATGTGCTCAGGGCAACCCTCAACTCATAGAGTGTAAATTCAGAATTGTAACCAGATTTTGACCTGTTAGTGTCATGTAGGGACTTTTTTTCACACGCTGTTTTATGTTTCAGGAAAGTGTTTGTGTAGTGTGCAGAGCTGGAAACGTGTTGGAAGTGTTTTGCAAGTGTGTTAGCCTGGTCTTCTAGTGTGTCCCTTGTTGTACTGACCAGGGGCAGGCTGTGTGTCTGTTGTCATTTAAGGATACGTATTCGTGTCCACACTTTGTGAGTGTCGGTGTATGAGTTGACGGAAGTGAGGAACGTGCGCCAACTCTCCCTTTTCGCTTCACGACGCACACGCTTCCCAAGAGCCTTTAACCGTTTAAAGGAAATGAGGTTATCTGCCGTGGGGTACCGGCGAAGGACACCCCACGGCTTGTTCTGGGCCTCTCGCGCCCGCCTACAGTCCTCGTTCCACCAGGGCCTCCTTGGGTTGCAGGACGCACTGGAGGCCTGGAGCATGAACTTTTCGGCGGCGCCGAGTATGTGTGCCGTGGCGAGTTGGGCTGCTTCCTCCACGTGTAGGTGTTTTATGGTTGTGTGCTGTAGTTTAGATGTTTCTGTGAATGTACTCCAGTTTGCTTTTGATTCATTAAACCTGTTATGGGAAGATGTACTGCATGGGCCTTTACCTATGTACGTTAGGGAAGTGGGGAAATGGTCACTACCATATGGGTCTGTGCCCACGCCCCACTCAAGACATGGAAAGAGAACTGCGTAACCAATCGCCAAGTCAAGATGCGAGTATGTATTGTGTCCTAATTTATGGTATGTAGGCTGTTTTTTGTTGAAAAGGCATGCTCCGGAGGATGTAGGAAACTTCTCTATCAGGCGACCTCGGGCATCCTTTCTGGAGGAGCCCCAAAGAGAGTTGTGAGCATTAAGGTCGCCTGTTAGTATGTATGGTTCGGGCAGCTGGTCGACCAGCACCTCAAAATCAGAGCTCAGAAGTGCAAAATCAGGAGGAATGTAAATGGAGCATACCGTTATCAATCTATTAAATATTATCGTACGGATTGCTACAGCCTCGAGGACAGTGTTCAGAGTGACAGGGTGGCAGGCTAATGATTTCCGGGCAATTATGGCCACACCGCCAGAAGAGTGTGCAGCCATCCCTGTCCTTTCTGAAGACAATGTAACTATTCAACAAATTTGTGCGCTTGGAATTCAAATGTGTTTCCTGAACACACATTACACTTGGCTGATTAGCATGCCGTAGTTCGTATACATCGTCAAGATTTTTAAGAAGGCCTCTACAGTTCCATTGAATTATGTTTTCTCTTCCCATTATTTATTGTGAGAACTACTGGAGTGTGTGTGTTTGTTTATGTGTCGTCTTTCGGGGCTGTGACTCTCGCCTTTTTTGGCTTGTCGGGAGGCTTTGGCGTCGGGATGCGCTCCTTGCGCTGCGTTGCAGGCAGGAACGGCGCGACGTCCATATCGTCGTCGGATGTCCGAGGGGTTCCCGTAGAACCGGGTCCCCCGGACTTGGCCCCACTTCGGGAGCCCTTCGTTTGAGCCGCCACCGCCGAGGGCGTCCGTGGCGCCAGAAGTGGCACGGTCGGTGTGGTGGCGGTGGGAACCGGTGCGGTGCCCGTGGAGTCCATCCCCTCGGTACCCTCCACCGCACTGGAGGACGGGGAGACAGAGGCGGGAGCGGCACCGGTCCTGACGGAAGACGTTCCCACCACAACCACTGCTGCCTCAGCAAGCGGCGTGGTGGCGGGTTGGGCTGCCACAGGCAACCCAGGGGGGGGGCAGAGAGGGACCAGGTCAGATTCGCTGAACTGGGTCCCTGTGGAAACCAGACGGCGCTCCGCCCCCCGGCGAGCTGCGTCTGCGTACCTCCCCAGAGGGAAAGAGGCGAACGTCTTTCTCGCCTCTGGAAAGGTGATGTTCTCCGTGACCTTCATGTTTCTGATCCTTTTTTCTAGTTGGAATTTTTCGCACTTGCGGGAGTATGCTGCATGCGGCCCCCCGCAGTTTACACAAGTGAGGGTTTCGGATGGGCAGTTCTCGCTCGGATGATCGTGCGCCGCGCATTTTGCACACGTCGTTCGGCCACGGCAAGAGTTCGTACCGTGCCCGAACCGCTGGCACTAAAAAACAGCGCCGCGGGTTCGGGATGTACGGACGGATGGAGCAACGGATAAAACCTGCATTTATGTGTTGTGGGAGAACTGCGCGGTCAAAGGTCAAGATGATGTGCTTGGTGGGAATCTCCTTGTCGTCTCTGCGGATGGTGATGCGTCTCACGGCAGTGACGCCCTGATACTTCAAGCCGGCAAGGAGATCCGCATCGGTTTCGTTCAAGAGATCTGTCTCTGATATCACACCCTGCGAGCTGTTTAGGCTCCGATGGGGTGTGAACCTGATGTCTAGATCAGCCAGTTTTGTCTGAGCTAGAAGCTTTGTGGACTGCTGCTTATCATTTATTTCGATTAGGAGTTCACCAGATCTTTGTTTTTTGCATTTATACGATTTTCCTATTATGGCTTCAAGATACTTGGCGATCAAGAAGACTCACTGAGATGCAAGAGGGTGGGTTGGATTGAGGGATTCCATGACAAGAAATCGAGAGTAATGATCTGGTTCAGGAAATGTTAAAGATGGCAATGGGGGAAACGATACTTCGGTGCGGCCCCTTTTAGGGGGCCGATCACGCTTGGGGGGGGGTTTGAAAATGCCATATAGCATAGTATAAAAGCAGGGAGACTGGGGTACTTTCTCCTTTGACCTTACCCTGGTAGCCAAAGAGGTCCCGGAGCTCCCTGCCTGCTAAACAGACAGGGCGCCCATCTGCCGGAGCTTGACCTGGGCTCCGACGGCCACCGTTCGTGGTTTCTAACCCTCCACCTATAAACACATCGCCACGGTTGGATCCAGCTTATGTTTCGGGGCTCGGGGTCCGCAGTATCGCCGGTACCGTCACCAAGATTGCTCAAGGTGCCCCGTGCGGGGCTTCACTCAGGGTAAGTCGCCTTCCTGGATAGACACTGAATCAGTGGTAGCGTCATTGAAAACCATTATACCCGATTCTTCTGCGCTAAGACATAACCAGAGTTCGGCGACTTCCTGGCCGCTAATATTTGTGAGCCATAGCATGTCGTCTGCGTATAACGTTCCGGAACACGCTGTTGTATTTCGACTTCCAGCGGTAGTGCTACGTTGAACCCTACTTGACTTTCTTCCAGTTTCTTTTGTAAACCTGCCATGTAAAGCATACCCAATATTGCACTAAAAACATCCCTGTCTCAGTCCCCGGTGTGTGTTCTCCTATTGGCCACATTTCTAAACTTCCCATGTAATGTGCACAGTATTCTTTTTATAGATTGCAATACGAACCTGTATTAACTCGTAATCTGATCTCTAAAGTTTCAGCATCCTCCACAGCAGTTCTCCTTTCATGCTGTCATGTGCACATTTATTGTCCAAGAATATAATTTATATTGGTTTAATCTGGGCTTTCGATATTTGAATTCAATGCGTTATCATCCAATAGCCGCTTTTGTCTATATCCATTATGCAGTTCTCCAAAAATTTCATTCTTTCTTCCATGCCTGAACTTGTGACTTTAGAGCCCGTTATACGAATCGATACACAACTGAAAAAAACAGTGAGTGGTCTGAAAGAATCAATACTGGATTTATATATTAAATCCATGCTGCTTACTAGGCAGTCCTCCGGTATTTGTTTCGGTTGTATCACCTCATCTATTGTTCTCAATAACGATGCATTATATTTAAGTACAAGAAGGTTTATCTGTTGCATAGGTATTTCGTCGGGGTAAACTGCTGTCTTGGGGAAACTTCTTCCTGTGCATTTTCCTATCGAGGTTGCTCAATCTGATATTCCCTTCCGCCGGCTTCAGTGGCGGTGATGTTATAAGTGCAGGCTTCTCTACCACCATTGCTCTAAACATCTCATTCATCAATCGAATATTAAGCCCTTGTTTTAAATCTTTACCCTCCTCATCAATCAAGAATTTTTGATCGATATAGTTTTTTGAGCTTAGTAATTTTACATGGTTTCGCAACTTCTTGGATGAGCTTGTGTCCATCATCAGTAGTTCTACGATTCATTGTTCGCTTTTACATTTGATTTTGTCCACTACATTTTCAGCACTTGTACTTTTTTCCCCGGTAGATATTCCATTTTTTCTCCACTACCTCTTTTTCCATGACAGTTCTTTTTGCCTTTCTATGCTCTCGCGACGCCTGTTTTAGCTGGTCAATACCCTCTTTTATTTACATATTTCACCAGCTTATCGGCTTTCTCCTCCTATTCCATCGGTCTTGTTAGTTTGCTTCTATCATCTTATCCTTATAAACGCAATCATTTCATGGTTGTCCCATTTTTTTCCTAAGTGTTTATTTATTTTTTCTTCAATCCTACCAGAGAAGACCTTAACTGCTTATTGTCGCAGTTATCTCCTTCTTACGTCATTAGTTCTAGATTTTTCCGGGTGGTGCTTCGCAAGTGCAAAGTGCGGAGCTTGTAGTCGGTTCCCATGCTGCATGGTCCATTATCATCTATCCCCATTTCCCGTAACGTGCGGTATACTGTCTCGGAGACTAGACTATATTAAATGATGCACTGTCTGTTACCGCTTTCCCATGTTATTCTCCGTCAAACGTCTTTTCCGTACTCACTATCACATGCGGGTTTTCTTGACGTAAGCAGGTCACTAGATAACCGTTGTGGTCCGTGTATTGATGCAACCCTTCTATGTGGGCATTCATTACCCCAACTAAGATAATTTCACCCGAATCTTTGAACTCGTTTAATCTCATCTCAAACAGTTTACCATTTCCTCATTTTCCTCCCTACAAATATTTCTGGTCTAAAAATACACAACTCGTAACCATTCATTTTGCCTGCTACGGTGCCTCGAACCCATAAATGCTCTTGACAGCTTTCATGCACTCTCTGCAAGTCGGTCCGTTGTTCATTGAGCAGACAAAGACCTCCATGTTTCTACATTTCTTTGATCCTGTTGCAACCTTCCCTGATTTAATTGTGCGTGAAGGCTGAAGGGGGGGGGGGGAGCGCTTCTAGGGCTCGGAGGTGAGCCTCGGCTAAGGCGTACCTGTTCTGTCTGTTCGAGTTGGTGGTGAACTTCTACCCACTTATCAAGCTTTCTGCCTCTGTTAAGTTAGCTGGTTAAGTATTTATTGCATTCGTTTTTCCCTTTACTTTTTGGATGTTTTGTTTTTGCCTTTGACAACATTTTTCGATCTTTTTCTGTTTCGCCTAAAGCGCTTGCGTCAACGTTCCAGATATGTGTTTAGGGTCTCCAGTTAGCTTGAGGCCTTAGCTGCGCCGAGCCCCTTAAAAGAGCTACCGCTCTCCCAACTAAGACCACCCCACCTTGTTTACTAGCCTGGGGTTGAAGTGAATCCCGGTCCCACGGAGAAGCTGGCCTATGTCCTATGCTGCCCACTACCCTGTTCACGTCTATTACTTGAAGCCCAAGTTCCCTGCCACGCCTCATGATCTTGCTGTTAGCAAGCGGGTACTGCCCGCTCAGCGTGCACGCCCTTTTTTTCTAACCTCCGGCATGGTGCGCACTGCAATGAGCACATTTGCAGCCGTCGCCCACAGTTTATTTACGTCGTTTGCTATCTTCTGGACAAGTTTTTTCTCCTCTTCCTTAAGAACAGCGTGAAGTCCCGCGGCAATCACCACAAGGTTTTAAATTGTACTAGAGAAGGCTAGCTGCCCCTTCACTTGAGTTATCATCACCTGCATCGTTTGACCGGGGAAGCACCCCACCTTCACACGCTTATCCACCTTTACCATTTCCACTATTTCAGCGCCGCTGATCTTCATGTTAGAATCTCCCGCAATGATTACCCCACAATCATCTGCAACATGCTACTCTTTACTGGTAAACGGCCTATAGACTGGTTTATCTGGCCTATCTTGCAGCACGCGGGAGTAGCAGTTGCCTTTCATTGATTCCACCCCGTATTTCACCTCGATGCATGCCTCCGCTCCGCTGAATGGGACGAGGTGTTCGCCATTTGTTGGCGAAATGACGCTCCTTTGTAGTTTCTTCTTAGCTGCTTGTAACCTTCAATCAGCTGTCCTCTGTTCATCGCATTAGTTACTTAACACTGTCTCCAGTGCTGCAACCGGCTCAGCTAAACCCGATTTATCCGCTTCTGCATGTTCTAGCCACGACACCACTACGCATAAACGGCACGTAACTGTCCCTTCTTCTGTCTCGCCGCCATTATGCTGAAACTCCTGTGCGTCTAATTTCCGCGGACACCTCCAACACTGTACCAGCTTTCAACGCGTCATGTCGGCTTTGAACCCGACAGAACAAGAAGACACCCTGCAAGTAAATACACTATTGGACTGTCCTCCGCTGTCGCTGCCGTTCCGGTGTCCCTCACTGTAGAAACACGGTGTTGTCGGAGTACCAGAAAAGCACGGCCGCACCGGTCGAGTGCGTATTCAAAGTTCTAGGTTTAGGTGTCACCTGGCGGGCTTGTCTTTCTCCTTTTCCTTTTTGTGTTTAAGTATATATATATATATATATATATATATATATATATATATATATATATATATATATATATATATATATATATATATATATATATATTTACATATATATATAAATGAGGGAAGAAAAACTTCGAACAAGGTAAAAGCACGATTGTTGCAAACTTTTCGGCAAACCGACTTCCTTTCATCAGGACAATCTCTCGCCTGGCTGGCGGGCTTTATATAGGGGTAGTTCCCCAGGTGAGAGGAGAGAACGAAAGAAGGAAGAGAAATTGAGAAAGCGGATTGGTTTGGGAGTATGTCCAGGGAGATATTGAGGGGGAAAGAAGGTTGTATAGTTTGAGCCGCGAAGTAGGTCACGGGGAAGTCCACCGGGGGGTTGATATTCCGGGACATTTTGGAGGGAAAGGAGGAGAGGGTGTTTGTTGACCCGCCAAGGGCATACCGATAGGTTCTCAGAACCGCCGGAAGCAGACCAGGCGGATATAGTGGGGTACTTATCAGAAACTATCTACAAGCCTCAGGTCAAAAGATAAGGTAGAGAGGGGGGGAAATAACTAGGTCAAGAAAAAATGAGAAAAAGAGAAAAAAAAAACGGGAGGGGAACCACACAAACCCACACACAAAAGAAAAAGCAATGACCGGGCTAGTAAAGTGACACTTGTCACCCACGGCAACATTCCTGGAACAGGCATGTCCTGAAACTCAAAAACGAAAAGTTAAATTTATAGTGACGTAGGGGGCACGAGACAAAGCAGAGTAAACAAAGAGATATATGAGAAATAAGATATATAAAATAGAATTCCAAAAGCAAAGATTGGAGGGATATAGGCGAGTATTAAGCTGGAAGCTAAGGAATGAAAATAAAAGAAATTAGGTGACCAGCTAAAGAACAGAAGGAAGGGTCATAGTCTTTGGATAAGGTATATGCAAGACAGTGCATAATTCTGTATTCCCAATGAATATCGCTGTAAATCCAAGTTGCCCCTAGACGCATTATTTCCAGTAGGTTCCATGTAGTTGAATTTGTTTATCCAATAGGATTATCTGTATTTACTGTCCCTCGGAGACTTAAAGTTTGACTAAAGTGTATAAAACTTTAGGTCATCAAAACTGTGGCCTGGTATGTTGAAATGCTGCGCTACAGCTATGGAGGATTTGCTACGGGTATCTGCCCGGTGTTCATTGAGACGTAGGCTCTGATGTTGACTAGTTTCGCCTTATACTGTTTGTGGCACATTGGGCATTCCAACATATACACAATGTTGGATGAAGTGCACGTGAAACTTGAATAATTCTTGTGAATATAATTACTAGCGGTGCTTTTTACAATGCAGTCTGTCTGCAGGTGCCTGCAAGTCTTGCATCTGGGGCGGGACCTGCTGGCTATGACAAGTTGCTTTTATTGCCCTGTTTTAGCATGCACTAAAATATCTGTTAGATTCCTGTTTCTCCGGTAGGTAACCCTTGGTTCTCCCGGGAACGTTTTTTTTAGTATGTCATTACTGGCTAAAATGGGGTAGTACTTCCGCAGTATATTGTTTACGTTTGGGAGGGCGTTTGAAAAGTTAGCTGTTAGGGCAGGCAGCCTGGCGCTTTCATTTTGTCGCTGTTTGTTGAGCACGTCATTCCTTTTGAGTTTAGACGCAGGTGGGTAGCCTGATTGAGTGAGCTTTTGAGGTGGTTCCTGTTCATAAGGGTGGAGTTGAGTTCGTCTAGGTGCTCTACGTAGTCACTGTCATCACTACATACTCTTCTGAGCCTGGTGGCTTGTCCTACAAAGATGCCTTGCTTATAGTGTCTCGGGTGATGGGTTTTATAATCTAGGTACTGCTGCCTGTCTTTAGTTTTTTGAAAAGCGTGGTTTTATGTTGACTGCTGTCTAGAAGGACGATAGCATCTAGGAAGTTCACTTCTTTTTCAGAATACTGGTAGGATAATTTAATAGTCGGATGCAAAGAATTGAGATGAGATATAAACGTTTCTAGAGTCGCCAGACCGTGTTCCCAAATCATGAAGATGTCGTCTATGTAGCGGAGGTAAACCTGAGGTTTATGCGGAAAAGAACTTATTAGGGTGATTTCAAGCTGTCCCATAAATATATTGGCATAGGTTGGCGCGAATGGAGTACCCAAGCTGGTTCCAAAAACTTGCAAAAGCTAAGAAGAGTCAAATTCAAAATAATTAAGAGTTAAAACTAGTTTTAACAAAGTAAGCACACTTCTGGCGCATGTTGGTGCTGGTGCTCGGATAGAGCTTTTGAAATAGCTTCGATTACTTCGACGAAAGGGATGTTTGTACGCAATTCGGCAACGTCAAGAGTAATAAGAAGGGTTCCATTGTGTAGGGGCCCGCCCTTATTTATCTCTTCTATTATGCGGAGGAAGTGGGGGTGTCCTGAGAAAATGAACGAAGAAGACCCGGAGTTTCGGATAGGTAATGATTCAGAAACAGAGATAATACTTCAGTTGGGGTATTGTTATTCGAAATTATGGGTCTGCCAGGAATGTCGGCAGTGAAAAATTTTTCTACGGGGATTTTGTGGACTTTTGGGGGGAGGATAAAACGTCCTGCATGCTTATTTTTTGGTTTCATCAAATTTAATTCAGTGGTAGTTATTAATTCTCTGTATCACAGATCTGTGAGGCCTTCAAACAATTTTAGGCTGTATTCAGGGACTTGGACACAACAAAGAACAAAACAAATAAACGTTGATATCATCCACCTCGCATAAAATTCACCACGACCCCCTAGGACACCTGGACATGTACGGACTAAACTTTGAGGCGTCAGACTGATTTCTGAAAACATCATGCACAGGCTGAGGAACGCATTTAAGGTGGCGCTCTCAACTTCACGCATCAGTCTCCCGTCTCGGGCCAGCTCAGAACAACAGAACCAACCCAACACCCCCAACAGCAGCGGAAGGTCATGTCCTCGTAAGAGCAGCACATGCGACTTCAGTACACGAACCGTGGACGTGGCCACAACACCAGCTGTACAGCACACAAGCGAACAAGCCCACCCACCAAAGAAAGACATCACGCTCGTGGTTCACGCAAACCCCAACACGCCGTATAACGCAAACAGGCACCGAAACAGGCATCGATGATGAGCTCACCCCAAGCAGCCCACCCCCCCCCCCTAAAACTGACTCCAAGCAAAAAAGTGTCACCCCGGAGGTCTGCTTGAAACAAAAACAAATGACTACCACCGAGTACACCGGATACTCCAACCCCTAAATCCCAGTCTTTCCTCAAAGCTCGAAAACTAGCCGGCAAACAAACCGACTACAGATTTCACTTGAAAACGTACTCTGCGTACCTCCAATGCAAAAAGATCCCCGAAGGCCCCCGCCTAAAAGTTAGTTGTTCCCTTGGTGAGCTCCCTCTTGAACTAGCTTTCAGGTGGCAAGGTAGTCTGGATACTGCTTCGCTTTCCCTCCTAGAGATTCTTAGAGACCACTGTACTAGCCAACTCAGCCTCTTCAACAACCAGACTGAAGCTCTTCTGCTAACTGAGCAGGAAAAACTGGATCTCAATATTTTCATAAATCCTAAGGAAAATGATCTCAGCAATAAGCAAGCGGTTAAGTTTCAACGTGACCAGCTTCCCTCGCGATTTACTGTTTGCACTGCAGAAAATCAGCCTTTCAATAGCCCGGAATATGGTGTATTAGTCATGTATTGTTCCCCCTCGTTACAGAGATTGCTCTAGTAGAACCTCCTCTGCCAGCTATAATCCTATGGAAAAAAACGAGTTCCCTCGCTACCTGCCCCAGCAACGTTATTGACATTTCGAAAACACTAACTGCCAAAAAAAAGGTATACAGGAACGAGGTTTGACTTTCTGTCCCAGAAATAACCGTGTGAATGAATACGAGTTACATTAAGATGTCACTGAATTTTCTTAGAGAATGAGACTGAGTGAGTTTTTTATCGGAAAAGCCGCACCTACCTGTTATTAACGAACTCACCTTCCATCCTCCTAGCACTTTGACCCCAGATATAGTTTAATCTCCATAATTATATCTGTACTTAAAATCAGTATCAAGAGAAATATTGCAACCACTACGCGATCAAACAAGCGCAAGAACCTAGCTTCGTCGGAGGATGTCACCCTGAATAGCCTATCAGCCTGAACCAACATTGTCATAAAGCGAGCCGACAAAGGTGGTAGCGCAGTTGTTTTACAGATTGGGAGAACACAAAGATGAAGCTTTTAGGCAGCTCAATAAACCTTTCCACTACAAGCCCTTAGATATTGATCCGAGCCCGGGATGCAGCCTAAAAATTCTTCAAAGCCTCAGAGATCTGTGATCCAGAGAAATAATAAGGACCACTGATTTAAAATTCATGAAACCGAATAATAAGCATGCAGGACCTTTTTACTTCTACCCAAAAGTCCACAAATTCCCTGTAGTATTATTGTTCACTGCTGACATTCCTGGCAGACCCATAGTTTCGAATAACAATACCCGAACCGAACCATTATCTCTGTTTCTGAACCATTACCTATCCGAAATCCGGCTCTTCTTCCTTCATTAGTTCAGGACACCCCCTCTTCTCCCGCTTGATAGAAGATATAAATAAGGGGGGGGGGGCTACCTAGTGGAACCCTCCTCGTGACTCTTGACTTTGCCGCATTTAATACAAACTTTCCTTTTCGTCGAAGGAATCGAAGCCTTTTCAAATGCTCTATCAGAGCACCCTAACCAACATCAACCAGAAGTGTACATAACTTTGTTAAAACTAATTAACTCTCAATTATTTTGAATTTTACTGAAGCTACTTTTTGCAAGTTTTTGGGACCACCATTGGTACTCCATTCGCGCCAACCTATGCCAATATTTTAACGGGCAACTTGAAGACACCCTATTAATCTCTATTTTGATAAACCTCAGGTTTACCTCAGCTACATGGACGACATCTTCATGATTTGGGAACACGGTCGCGCGACTCTAGAAACACTTATATCTTAATTATTTGCATCGAACTAATAAATTCTCCTGCCAGTATTCTGAAAAATACGTAATCTACCTAGATGCTACTGTCCTTCTACACAGGAGTCAACTTAAAACCACGCTTGTTAGAAAACCTACAGACAGGCAGCAGTACCTAGATTATAAAATCCATCATTCGAGGAACTGCAAGCAAGGCATCTTTGTAGGACAAGCCAACAGGCTTCGAACAGTATGTAGTGATGACAGCGACTACGTAGAGCTCCTAGACGAACTGAAGTCCACACTGATGAACAGGAACCACCCCAAAAGCTCGCTCGATTAGGCGTACCAGCGTGCATCTAATCTCAAAAGGGATTACGTGCTCAACCAACAGCGACAAAACGAAAGCGCCAGGCCGCCTGCCCTAATAACTAAACTTTCAAACGCCCTCCCAAACGTAAACAATATACTACGGAAGTAATACCCAATTTTAGCCAGTAACCACTGACTTAGAAAAGACTTTCCCGGAAGCACCAAGAGATACCTAGCGGAGAAACAGGAATCTAACAGATATTTTACAGCATACTAATATAGGGCTTTCAAAGCAACCAGTCATAGACAGCTGCTCCCGCTATAGATGCAAGACATGCAGGCACCTGCAGACAGACTGCATTCTAAAAAGCACAGCCAGTAACTATGCCCACAAGATGAATTCAAGTTTCACGTGCACTTCCTCCGACTTTGTGTATATGTTGGAATGTTCAATGTGCCACAAAACGTATATAGGCGAAACGAGTCAACCTAAGAGCCTACGTCTTGATGGTCACAGACAGTGCTCAGACAATGTTCAGACAATGCTTAATGTTCAGACATTGCGGAAAACTGGACCATCGCTGTTTCAAAAGGAAGGGAAGAGTATACCGTAAGGTATTCAGGGACGACTGGTTCGGGCGAAAGCGAAGATCGGTGTGCCCCCGTGAATGGAGAGTATACATACACGGCACAATGAGCATCGCACAGGAGCTTGCAACTGCACAGTAAATAGGTATGGTCTATAGATCAATAAGGGTTATACACTCCAAAGTGGTAGTGGGAACACTTCCTCCTTCCTAAGGACCAATGGCAATGTTGAGCCGCATTAGGCTAATAATTCTGCTGTATTTGGAGAGTTTCTGCAAATTCGGAAGGGAAACTCAAGGGTAGGAATAATGACCATTGTTGTAAAATTACGATGGCGCCATTTTTAATCGAGGGATAAGCACGTTAGTTTTCCATAACTTTTATGATTACGAAATGTCGCTGACCCAAACTTATAAATGAGATAAGTTCCCGAACCTCGCCTTCGTGGTGGGTTTTGACAGCGGATTCTAAAATTGTTCTTTATGATGTTCAAATGCATGCCCGAGAGTGTTCACATGTCTTGACAGGGGCAAATAAGCGCAGCTTTTTCCGTGAGAGCGGGGGATATTGAACTGTATTCGGAAAGGGGTTTCAGTTTGGCCGATATATTGCTGCCTGCAAACAGTGCCCTCTAGAATGTATTCATTAGCGGAGTCACAGTTAAAGTTACCTGTTATATTTACGTAGTAGTCTGAAGAAGTCCGTGAGGTGCGCTGCGTAGTAGTCATGTGTTGACATACTTTAAATTGGGGTTTATTACAGGGCTTGCAGCCAGTAGTTTCCGGTCGGTTGATACGAGAGTTAGTAAGAAAGTCGCATAAGTTCCTATTACGCCGGTAGACAACGCTCGGTGGTTAGTGGAATATAATTTTTAAGCGGTCACTTTGCATTAAGATATTGTGATGTTTTTTTAGTACGGGTGACACTCTTGGAGCGCAGGATGAGTGGGTTAAAATTAAGTTAGTTTGCTGGTGACGGTTCAGGGCTTTTTTTTTTTGCAGATTTCGCTACGGTCCTATTGGTTGGCTCGTACAATAGCGCCGTCCATTTCTATTTATGGCTCTTTTTTATTCAGGAGTTCGGTCTTAAGTCATCTTGGTTTTAACAATTCTCCTAAATCGGTGGGCTTGGCTGTAAGGTACTGCTGTCTTGCAGTGTCTGACTTGGGAACTTTGAAATTGCAAATACTGCCGCGTGTTTGTCGGTTTTGATACAGTTTACATTGAAGTCGACCTTGCTAGGGGGTAACGGCGACCTCCACAAAGCTCACACTGTGTTTCAAAGAGGAATGAGCAAGGGAAATACTAGGATGGGCTAGGTTAAATGCCTCAATGAAGGTGAGGAGCTTCGCGTCACCGTGTGGCCAGATTATGATACGTCATCAATATACCTTTTATAGTACAGTGGCATTAAATTTTGTGTGTCAAGAAAGTTTGATTCAAGGTGAGTTATAAAGATATTGGCATTGTTAGGTACGATTCGAGTTCCCATTGACGTTTCGCTAACTTGCACGTAATGAACTCTGTTGAAATCAAAATGGTTAAGTTCAAGAATAGGCCTAAGAAAAGTTTGGGGAGCAGAAGAATCGATAGGTTTGTCACAAGATGGCTGCTCATACACAAGTAATACAGCGGCCACGCATCTTCATGGGGGATGTTAATATACAGTGACGAAATATCGAGGTTGACTAGGAGGCAGTTATCAGGAATTTGAATTTTTGAGATCTCTGAGTGAAAGTCATTGGTATCCTTAATGAAGGTGGGAAAGCTAGGCGGAATGTCACAAATGAGATTATCCACATAGCGCGAGAGGTTTCTGGTAACAGTGCCAATGCCACAAACAATGGGGCCCCCTGGGTTGTTCAACTGCTGAATCTTTGGGAGAACATATAATTTACCGGCTACTGGGCTCAAAGGGATAAGTGAACGAGCCGTGGTTTCATTTATTGTTTTCATTTTAACAAGCTCAGCAAGTTTATATTTGACAATTTGATTTAGTCTTGAGTGGGATCATTGGGTAGTGCTTTATAGAACGTCGATACCGATAGTTGCCTATTGGCCTCATTATTATAGTCGGTTTTTTCAAGGATTACAATGGTGCCTCCCTTGCCGGCAGGTTTAATATTTATGTCGGGAAAGCTTCGGAGTTCCTCCAGGGCTTTCTTTTCGTTCGTAGTCAAGTTGTGGTGGAATTTCTGTTTGGTATGCTTTTCATACATCGCGTTGACAGCTTTGCTGTACATGTCGAGGCAACTATAACGCTGTGTGGGAGGGGTCTTGTGCTTATATCTAGGTAGGTGTCTTACGGCTTGTTCCTTCGCGGAGTTATGGTATAAGTATTCTCCTAGCCTCATGTTTTTGGCAAATTTTAGGCGACTTTCTTTCTAACCCTCGTATCAACCGACTAGTAACTAGTGGCTGCGTGCCCTGTAATAAACCCCGTTGTAAAGCATGCCCAGACATGACAACTAGACAGCGCGCCACCAGCACGGCTTCAGAATAATGCGTAAATATAAAACATAACTTTAACTGTGACTTCGCTGATGTCGTATACCTTCTAGAGTGCACTGTTTGTACGGAAAATATATCTTGAAAACCTAAACGCCCTTCCAAATACGGTTCAATAATCACTTTTCTCATGCGAATATATGCCTTTATTTGCCCCTGTAAAGACATGTGAACACTTCCAAGCATGCATTTGAACATCTTAAAGGAACAATTTTAGAATCCGCTTTCAAAACCCACCACGACCGCGAGGTTCGGGAATCTTATCTCATTTATAAGTTTGGGTCAGCGACGCTTGGTATTAGGGAAAGTTAAGAAAAACTAACGTGCTTATCCCTCGATTAAAAATGGCGGCCTCAAAATTTTTCTTACAGTGCTCATTAATCCTACCCTTCAGTTTCCAATCAGAATTCACGGGAACTCTCCAAATACAGCAGCTTTATTAGCCGAATGCGGCTCAACAATGCCATTTGTCCTTGGGAAGGTGGCCGCGTTCCCACAACCACTTAAAAATGTTTAAGCCTTGGTGATCTCTTGCAAGCTCCTGAGCAGTGCTCTTTTTTGCCCTGTATATATAATCTCCATCCGCGGGGGACACACCCATCTTTGCTTCCGCCCGAACCAGTCTCCCCTGTATACCTTACTCTATACTCTTCCCTTCCTTGTGAAACGGCCATTGTCCAGTTTTCCGCACTGTCTGAACTTTCAGCCCATGCCGCGTATGTTGCCCCGTCATGGTGCAACGTTGAGCGCTCCTTTGTTAATACGACCCCTTTCTCTCTCCCGCTCTTTCTTTTGTTGTTGTTGTTGTTGCTGTTGCTGTTGTTCTTGTTGTTGTTGTAACAGAGGCATAGCCCTACGGCATCAACACTCTTCGTTTCTGAAACATCTTCCGCTCCTTCTCACAGTTTTCTACAAAGCTATATAAGAACTGTGTTCCAAGTGTTTGTGAAAGCAAAATATGTAACTATACTCTGATGAAGGCAAGTCCCGTTGCCATTACCTAAGTAAACGTTGTTTGTTATTGGTCTTGCCGTGTGTCCGACTCTCTACTTATACTATTTCTGCGCGCTTTATGAGTTTTATGTTTCTCTTTCTCTCTCTCTCTCTATATATATAGATATATTATATATATATATATAAATTTATATATATATGGATATATATATATATATATATTTATATATATATATATATATTTCTTTTGAGATTAGATACAAAAAGATACAAAGTTGGTACGCCAGATTGAGCGAGCTTTTGTGGTGGTTTCTGTTCATCATAAGGGTGGACTTGAGTTCTAAATGCTCTATGGAGTACCTGTAATCTCTGCACACTGTTCTAAGTCTGGTGGCTTGCTGTACAAATATCTCTTGTTTGCAATGTCTCCGGTGATGGCTTTTTTAATCTATATTCTGCTGCACGTCTGTTTCAGTTCCACTTTCAGTATCAGTTTATTATTCCTTCCATAAAAGTTGTACAGTAATAGTCTTACACGAATGAGGCTCCCAAAGTTAAAAACTGTAAAGGGACCCTCGATAAATTACAAGAAACCATAAATTATATCAAGTACACTAGCAATTTGTAATACGAGTGAATAGCAATCCATTATACCATATATTGAGGTGAGTACTCATTAGAAGCTCTGTGACACAAAAACATATACCCGCCGCGGTGGCTGAGTGGCTAAGGCGTTCTGCTGCTGAGTACGAGTTTGCGGGTTTGATTCCCGGCGGCGGCGGCCGCTTTTCTGATGGAGGCAAAAAGCAAAAAACGCCCGTGTGTACGCGATTTCGGCGCACGATAAAGATCCCCAGGTGGTCAAAATTAATCCGGAGCCCTCCCAAACGGCGCGTCTCATCGCCTGCGTTGCGTCGGCGCGTTAAACCTCCACAATCAATCAAATCAAACACGAAAACATAGTTTTAAGTTTACATTTTTCTAGAATGACGGTAGTATCCTGAAAGTTCACTTTTTTCATAATGCTGGCTGGAGAATTTATACGGGGGTGCGAAGAATTCAGATGAGATATAAACATTTCTAGAGACGCGCGAACCTGTTCCCAAAACGTAAAGATGTCGCCGGTGTAGCGGAGGGAAACCTTAGGTTTATGCGGAAAAGGATTTAGTAAGGTGGCTTCAAGTTGATCCATGAAAATGTTGGCATACGTCGGTGCGACTGGGGTGCCCATGGTGATTCGAAAAAAGCTTGCAATAAGTAAGGCGAGTAAAATTCAAAATAATTGAGAGTTAAAACCAGTTTGAATAAAGTGAAGTACACTTCTACTGCATGTTGGTGCGGCTTGAATGGTAAAGCTTTTGAAATAGCTTTAATTCCTTCGAAGAAAGGGATGTTTGTATACAAAGGGGCAACGTAAAGACTAACAAGGAGGGTTCCACTAGGTAGGCACCCTGCTTTATTTATCTTTTCTATTATGCAGAGGAAGTGGGGGTGTCCTGAATGAATGAAGGAAGAAGAGAAGGAATGTCGGATAGGTAATCAATCAGAAAAAAACGCTTCGGTTGGTGTATTGGTATTTGAAACTATGGGTCTGCCAGGAATGTCGGCTGTAAACAATCAATCTATTTGAACTGCGTGGACTTTTTCGGGGAGGTAAAAATGTCCTGCCTGCTTATTAATTTGATTTCATTATATTTATTTCAGTGGTCGTTAATATTTCTCCAGATCGCAGATCTGTGAGGCTGTCAAAGATGGTTAGGTAGTACTCCTGCGTCGGATCACCATCCAGGTGTGCAAAAGGGGTGACTTGCTCAACAAACATCGACAGAACAAAAGCGCCAGGCCGCCTGCCCTAATAACAAATTTTACAAACGCCCTCCCAAACGTAAACAACATCATGCGGAAATATCACCCTCTTTGAGGCAGTAACGACCCAACTAAAAAGACGTTCCCGGAAGCCAGAGAAATAAGAATAAAAAAAGAGATTTTATTCCACGCTAAAACAGGACCTTCAAAGCAACCAGTCATAGCCAGCTGCTCCCGTCCAATGTGGAAGACTTGGAGGCACCTGCAGACAGGCTGCATTGTAAAAAGCACAGCCAGTAATTATATTCAAAGAAAAATTTCAAGCTTTACGTGCACTTTATCCAACAGTGTGTATAGGTTGGAATGCTCAATGTGCCACAAACAGTATATTGTCACGAAGCCAAAGATGAGGCAGTCGCCTTGAAGTGAAAGCACGTTTATTGAAACGAACCTGTGCTTCCCTAACAACTCAAGAAGTACACCGCTGGCGAACCAGCTGTCAACAAATTGACGTGCGTCGGCGAGCGAGCGTCGGGTAGTCGAATGAATGCCGCAGCGCCTGCTCTGCAGGCTTTTATCTCTCGGCGCGAGTGTTTCTGAAACCTTCGATTTAGGTCAAGAACATTGTATATCAAAGAAGATTATTCAGGCCAGTTGACGCTAGGGCAAAACGCTCTCCTTATCGGAATGAGATAACACGTGCGGCATGGAAATAAAGAAAGGAACATGGGCATCGCTTGGGACACAGATACCACACCCGGGCGCAGCGGGGGAGTAAATACAATCCATAAAAAAACAAACCGGATGCATTGTTCCCGGCAATAATTCCATCTCAGAGTGCATCAACCTGATGCTAAAATAAAGCGACAGTCCGAATAAACGACGACAAAAAGAACAATTCCATCATCTTTCACAGTAAGGTTTGAGGTGTACCACGATGATGACTTTCGGCCGCGTGCGTCGTCGTGATGTGCCGGAATCAGCATCGGACACCACCTCGTAGAAAAGTTGGCCAACACGTCGTAGAATCTGGTAGGGTCTGAAATTCCGTCGCAGAAGCTATTCGCTGAGTCCGCGTTGCGGATGGGAGTCCAAACCCACACACGATCCCCAGGGTGGTACTCGTCGTGTCGGCGTCGGAGATTGTAGCGGCCGGTATCCACCAGCTGCTGGGCCGTTATACGAGCTCGAGGGAGCTGGCGGGCCTCCTCCGCACGTTGTCGGTATCCTTAGACGTCGGCGTTGAAGTCGTCGTCTTCTACATGTAGACGCATGGCGTCGAGCATTGTAGCTGGCCGTCTGGGTACTTTCATTTGTCGTTTGTACGCAAACATCACATACGGAAGGAAGTCGTCGTAAGTTTTATGTTCACCGTCGACGTACATGGACAGCATTTTGGAGATCGTGTTGTTCAGACGTTCCGTTAGTCGGTTCGTTTGGCCGGTACACCGTAGTTCTTCAGTGATCCGTGTTCCTGTAGAATCAGATTCTTTCAATGCACTCCACTCCACCGCCCGTGTTTAGTTCTTTAGGGGCTCCATGCAGCAGGAGAACGTGGTTCATGAACAACTTTGTGACGTGTTGTCCAGTCCCCCTCGTAATAGTGGCACAGTAGACTGCGATCATCAAGCTTTCGCGTGATGGCAGAGACATGATCGTCGGCGATCCTTACAGAAGCACAGTGATTGGGGTTGGGGTGTGGTGTCGTGGAGTGATCGGGAGGAAAGTTATCGATTTGGTCTGCAGTATAATTATTGCGACGTTATTCGTGAATTATTCCGTAAATTACGTCGCCGGAAGAGTTACGAAAAATGCTGATCGCAGCAGGGTATGTGTGTTGCCTATGGTGACACGTGATGTGCGCGTTCCACTTGGCGTTACGAAATGGCCTCTTGTGCGTACAAGCGAACTGTCCCCATTTTGTCCTAACTCTCCTCAGCTTAGACGCTAATGACCCGCTTAATACCGTGTATTTGGTTCCCGTATCGATCAGGGCGACAACGTCAAATCCTTCGAAGGACAACTGGATATCGGACGCCGCTTTCCTCGAGTTCCGGTTGTGTCGGCGCGTCGCACCATCGCTTGTGCATGTTTACGGTGAGCCACTGAGCGTCGTACGTGTCGTTGTCTTCTAAGCGGTCGTCTCGGTCAATGGTGGGTACTCGTCGCGCCGTGTAGCTGTCGTCGTGTTCGGGAGTCTCGTGAGCGTTCCGTCGGGAGATCGGGAAGAGGGCATGTCGTGAATCACAGCCGTCGGCGCGCCCTTGCATCGTTGGGGGATTTTAATTTTCAGCAGTTGTGCAACTTAACCTCCAGACATTGCTTCATTTAGTTTCCCTTGCGTTGGCTGGGGGACCTTCCACGTGTAAAGTCAGCATTGGTACGGCGGTTAGGCAACTCGTATGGGAGGGGCGACGGCGAACGGTTGAAACGAGGTGGGCCACCGCGGATTTGACATAGATACTCGTCGATCTTACGTGGTCGTTGGCCAAGGAAAGGACGAGGTGCGTCCATTGAGAAACCACGCAGTCCGAGTCTCTTGTAGGGGCAGCGACAGTATATGTGGTCGGCCTCGCCGCAGTGGTAGCAGAGAGGGCGATTATCGGGAGTTCGCAATATTTCCGTCGTGCTCTGCGTCTGGTTTCGGACGAGAGGGGGTCGTGTGGGCTACACTCAGCTGCGGTACGGCGGCACCTATTGACGGCGTCTTGGAGCAATGTGGGGTCTAGGAACAGCCGCGGAATAGGTCATAGCTTCTGGCTCACATGGTGCTTCGGATGGCTTAGAAGTTCCCGATGCTTGTTGCACTTCGTTAATCACGTCGGTAAGGGCAGCGACTTGGGATTGCGGCAGCTCCTCTCTCACTGCTGTCCGGATGGTATCGCGTAGGCTAGCAGCGGGAATTTGCATGTTGCGATGCAGTTAGCATTGACCGCACCGACAAAGAGTCGGTCATAATGCTTAGCATGCATTTTGGAGGCCCTCTCAATTGTAGTTGCTTCGGTTACGAATTTGCCGACGTTGTTGGGAGGGTTGCAGAAATGTCCAGCAAACAGTTCTTTCTTCACACCCCGCATAAAGAAGCGGAACTGCATTTCCTCCGTCATTTCGGGGTACGCGCGGCAAAATAGTTGCTTCATCTCTTCAACGAAGATTTCGAGCCCTTTGTGTTGGTGTTACGTGGGCGTTTTGAACAAAAGGGCAGCTCGTTCTTTCCGGGCGATGGTAGCGAATGTTTTGAGGAACTGGTTCTTAAAGATCGTCCAGTCGGTTTGGGAGGTTTGGTGGAACTCAAACCGTGTTCGGGTCGTTTCTTCTAAATTGAAGAACACATGGCGTAACGTTTCTTCGTCATCCCACCTTTTAACGAAGCGGACGCGCTCCACTATCTCCACCAAGTCATCAGGGTCTTCTCCGGAGGATCCGTGGAACAACTGTGGTTCCGGGGGCTTTCGCAGGACAACGGAAGGACTAGAAGCGCTGGTCATGGTGCCTGCGTTGATGATCGTGGTTTTTACGTCATCTTCTTTCTTCGCGTTGTCCGGAAGCAGTCCAAACTCTGGCTGAAGACCTTGCTGTCGAGGAAAAACACGAGTTGGGCTCGCTGTTCGGCTTGACGAGGGCTTAGCGTTCATGTACCCCGAACCTCACCAGATGTCACGAAGCAGAAGATGAGGCAGTCGTCTTGAAGGAAAAGCAGCACGTTTATTGTATCGAATGTGTGCTCTCCTAACAAGTCAAAAATTATACGGGCGGCGAAGCAGCAGTCAACGAAGTGACGTACGCCGGCGAGCTAGCGTCGGGTAGTCGAAAGAATGCCGCGGCGCTTGCTCGGCAGGCTTTTAATCTTTTGCGCGAGTGTTTCTGGAACCGTCGTTTTAAATTCAGAACATTGTATATCAAAGAAGGTTATTCCAGGCCAGTTGACGCTAGGGCGAAACGCTCTCCTTATCCGAATGACATAACCCATGCGGAATAAAAATAAAGAAGGGAACATGCGCATGGCTTAGGACACAGATAACATAGCCAGGCGTGGTTAGCGGCCATATAGGCGAAACAAGTAAACCTATGAGCCTGTTTAAACGGCCACCGGGCAGATACTCTAAGCAAATCCTCTGTAGCTGTAGCACAGCATTTCCCCCAATCAGGCCACAATTTTTATGACCTTCAGTTGTATGTACTCCAGTCAAAGTTCGGGTCTCCGAATAAAAGAACATACCGAGAATCCTATTTATTTATAAATACAACTTCAAGGAAACTGTTAAAATATTGCGTCTTGGGGAAACTTGGAGTCCTTGCGAGATTCATAGAGAATACAGCATTAGGCACTGTCTTGCTTGTACCTTATCCAAAGAATATGACCCTCCCCCGCTGCTCCTCATGTGGTCATCTAACTCCTTTTGTTTCCATTCCTTAGCTTCCAGTGTAGTACGCGCAGGTATCAATCCAAGCATGTATTTGTAATTCCATTTATTTTGTTTAATTGATTTTTTAATATATTTGCTTTTATAATAGTTCCTATCTTTTTTCTCAGCTTTTTCTTGTGCGCAGTCCACCCTTCTTAATTTATCTTTTTATTTTTGAACTTCAGAAGATGCCTGTTCGAGGAATGTTGCTGTTGGTGACACGTGCCATTTCGGTTGTGCGGTAATTGCTTTTTCTTGCGGACGTGTGTGAGTGTGCATGGTTTTCGTCCTTTTTCTTCTTGTTCCTTTTTTCCTGGATCTTGGTAATC